>NW_004949137.1:2764365-2764852 GCF_000317375.1 Microtus ochrogaster | reverse complement strand
ACTTTCTTCATCCATTCTTCCATTGAAGGGCATCTAGGTTGTTTCCAGGTTCTGGCTATTACAAATAATAGGCTATGAACATAGTTGAACAAATGCTTTTGTCATATGATAGGGCATCTCATGGGTATATTCCCAATAGTGGTATTGTTGGGTCCAGGGGTAGGTTGATCCCGAATTTCCTGAGAAACCGAAACACTGATTTCAACAATGGTTGTGCAAGATTACATTCCCACCAGCAATGGATGAGGGTACCCCTTCCTCCACAGCCTCTCCAGCAAAGGCTATCCTTAGTGTTTTTGACTTTAGCCATTCTGACAGGTGTAAGATGATATCTCAAAGTTGTTTTGATTTGCATTTCCTTGATTGCTAAGGAAGTTGAGCATGACCTTAATTGTCTTTTGGCCATTTGAACTTCTTCTGTTGAGAATTCTCTGTTCAGTTCAGTGCCCCATTATTTAATTGGGTTAATTAGCATTTTAAAGTCTAG
>NW_004949137.1:2743844-2759389 GCF_000317375.1 Microtus ochrogaster | reverse complement strand
TTTTCAGATTGTTGGGTGAATTCTTGCATTGGCGCCTGCCCATCTTTTCCTCCGAATGCTCCCCTATGGATCTTTTTACAGGATCAGGTCTTCTTGCCCACTGATGTACCTTCCCAGTGATGTCACTCCCCAGTGATGGTTCTCCTGGTGTCCAGACTGGATCTCTGTGCTTCTTGGGGAGCTCCCAAACAAAGGGCCCACCCTGCTCGCTGTAGGCAGGCTATGGAGACAAAGAAATTTCCACCTTTGCCCTCCCGATTAGGGTTCGGTCCCAGCGCCCTAGCAGGATGAGCTGGGAGGTGCTATGCCGCCAAAGAGGGGACGGAGGGAGACAGGGGGTGGGAGTTTCTGGATGTAAGCTGGGTGGGATAGGAAGAGAGAGGAGGTATAGGGCAGTATAGCCCCTGCAGGATGAGCAGGAAGTGTAGGAGGGATGAGGAACGTCTGAGTTCCCTGTTCCCGGCTGCAGCCGCACTGACTCACCCCAAAGATGTCTCTCCCAGGTGCCCAGATCGAAACTCGGTGCTGCTTGGGTAGCTCGCAAACAAAGGGCCCACCCCCAAAGATGTCTCTCCCGGGTGCCCAGATCGAAACTCGGTGCTGCTTGGGTAGCTCGCAAACAAAGGGCCCACCCCCAAAGATGTCTCTCCCGGGTGCCCAGATCAAAACTCGGTGCTGCTTGGGTAGCTCGCACACAAAGGGCCCACCCTGCTCGCTGCAGGCAGGCTATGGAGACAAAGGAACTACCACCCTCCCCTTTGTCCTCTTGATTTGGGTTCGGTCCCAGTGCCCTCCATGGAAATTTTTTTTTCAGTGCAAATAAATCTAGCTAGTGAGATTTCTTATCATGCTATGTTTCTTTTTTGTTTATATTATTTATATTTGTTGCTTTTACAACCCTACCAAGAATTTCTAGTCCTTCACCCCTCACCTTACCACCCCACATCTATCCACTCCTCCTCTACTGTTTATCTTTAGAGATATGCCTGCATTCCATGGATATCAGCAAGACACGGTATGTCAAGTTGCTGTAAGACTAGGCCCCTTATTCTAATATGGCTGGATGAAGCAATCTATAAGGAAGAATGGGCCCAAAAACAGGCTCAGAGCCTGAGAAATACGCAGATCTCACTTTTAGGAGTCTCACAGGAAGACCAAATTACATAACTGTAACATATATTCAGAGGACCTGAATCATGTACACTCCCTGATAATTGGTTCAGTCTCTGTGTCAAGCTCAGATTAGTTGGTTCTGTGAGATTTCTTGCAGTGTCATTGAGACCTGTGACTCCAACAATTTACTTCACCCTGTTTTGTAGTAGTCTCAGAATTCTACCTAATGTTTGGCTGTAGGGCTTTCCATCTGTTTTCATAAATTGCTAGGTTAAGCCTATCCAATGACAGTTTGTCAAGGCATCTATCTATGATTACACCAGAATGTCAGTATCATTAGGAATCATTTAATTTATTTTTTGATTTAAATTTTTTATGTTTTTTTTTTTTCGCCACAATTTGTGTGTTTGTTTCTACACTTTATTTCTGGGGTATCCTGCATCTTTTCTTAGTTCTGACCCTCAGGGGTGAGCTCCCTCTCATTATATGGGTCTCTAACTATTTCAGTCATTAGTAGGTCACTCTCACAATTTCTGAACCATCTTTACCTCCATAGGCAGTACAAATAAATGGTTGGTTGGTCAAAGAGTTTTTGGCTGGGTTTGGTGTCCCAGTACCTCCATGAGAAGTCTTACCAGGATGCAGGAAATAACCTGTTCATGCTCTATATCTTCCATTACTAGGAGTCATAACTGGGGATCACTCTCATAGATTATTGGGAGTTTCAATAGCTCTAGGTTTCTTGATCATCCCACAGATAACCCTGTAATTGGAGACTTGCTTTCGTTCTCTGGCCACCCAGACCCAAATGACACAAAAACTATATTAATTACAACACTGGTCAATGGCTTAGGCATATTCCTAGCTAGCTCTTACATCTTAAACTAACCAATTTCTATTATTTTATGTTTTACCATGAGCCTTGTAGTTTTTTTTTTTTTTATCTCACATCTTGCTTATTGGGCGGCTGCATGGCACCTGCCTGACTCTGCTTTTTTTCTCCCTGCATTCAGTTTAGTTTTCCTGCCTAGCTATAATATGCCCTTCCATAGTACAAACCAGCTTTCGTACTAACAATTTTTAACAAAACCTATTCACAGAAAACAGAGGGGAATCCCACATCAACTCCAGATTCTAGTGGTTCCTTCTAGTTCTCTGTTCATCATGGTCCTCCCATCTGATCTGTCCCAATATCATTCCAGTTCCCGCATTCCCCCTTTCAGTTCCCACCCACCATCCACTGACAATGCCCCTTCTATTTATACTTCACAGTGAGATTCATGTATAGTCTACCCTTGAGTCCTCATTAACCTAGCTTGTCTGGTTTTATATGTTGCAGTGTGTTCCTCCTGTATGTTATAGCTAATAATCACTTATGAATGAGTACAAACCATGTTTGTCTTTCTGGGTCTACATTAACTCACTCTGAATCATTATATTCTAGTTCCATTCATTCTCCAGAAATTTCCTGATATTATTTTTTGACAGGAGATTGATATTTTATTGTATAAATGTACTAATGGAGGGAGGTCATTGGTTAATTAATAAAGAAACTGCTTGGCCCTGATAGGTTAGAACATAGGTGGGTGGAGTAAACAGGACAGAATGCTGGGAAGAAGATGAAGTGAGGTAAGATGCCTCAGACAAACACCATGCCTCCCCTGTCCAAAGCAGACATAATGAAGCAAGCTGCCGGGTCAGACATGCTGAATCTTTCCCAGTAAGACTGGTGCTACACAGATTATTAGAGATGGGTTGAACGGGATATGAGAATTAGCCAGTAAGGGCTAGAGCTAGTGGGCCAATCAGTGTTTAAAAGAATACAGTTTGTGTGTTGTTATTTTGGGGCATAAGCTAACCAGGCAGTCAGGAGCCAGGCGGCAGGAATGCAGCCCGCAGCTCCTTCAACAATGTACCACATTTTTTTTTTAATCCTTTTTTTGGTTGAGGAATATCTAGCCTCATTTCAGCTTATGGCTATTGTGATTAAAACTGTGCATTCCCACCACCAATGGAGGAGTATTTACTTTGCTCCACAACCTTCTCAGCATGAACTGCCATTTGTATTTGATCTTAGGTATTTCTGACAGGTGCAAGATAGATGCTCAGTGTCCTTTTGATGTGCGTTTCCCTGATGTTTAAGGATGCTGAATATTTCTTTAAGTGTTTCCCAGCCATTTGAAATTTCTCAATTGAAATCTCTGTTGAGATCTGTACCATATTTTAATTAGATTATTTATTTTGTTGATGTCTACTATCTTGAATTCTTTATAAAGTTTGGATATTAGCCCTTTGCCAGATGTGAAGTTGGTAAAAAATCTTTTTCTGTTTTCTCAACTGTCTTTGTGTCTCATTGACAATATCCTTTGCCTTACAGAAGTTTTCAGTATCATAAGGTCCTATATGTTAATTTTTTTATTTTAGTACCAAAGTGAAAAGTATCCTACTCAGGAATTCATCTCTTGTCCCAATGTGTTCAAAGGTATTTCCCTACTTTCTCTTCTATCATATTCAAAATATCTGGTTTATGTTAAGGTATTTAATCCCCTTGGACTTGTACTTTGTTCATTTTTTTTTCCATTGTATAATTTTTCTTTCTCAAAAACCTAGTATTCATATATCTGAGTATTTTCTTCTGGGTCTTCTATTCAATACCATTATTCTATCTGCCTGTTATTTGCCAATATTTGTGGTATAAATTGATCTGTAATAGATCTGGAAATCAATGATGGTGATAATCCCAGAGGTACTTTAACTATACAGGATTGTTTTAACAATTCTGCTTTATTGTTTTTCCATATGAAGGCAAGTATTGTTTCTTTCAAAGTTTGTACAGAATATTGATGGAATTTTGATAGGGATTACATTGAATCTGTAGATTGCTTTTGATAATATGATGTTTTATAACTATGTAAATCCTGTCAATCCACGAGTATGGTAGAGTTTTCAATTTCCTCCATTTTTTTTCATCAAAGGCTTGACAGTCTCTTCATATAAGTCTTTCACTTGTTTGGTCAGTGTCACCCAAAGATATTTTATATTATTTGTTGCTTTTATGAAAGGCATTGTTTCAATGATTTTTTTCTCAGCCAAATTGTTGTTTGTATATAGGAGGGATACTAAGTTTTTTGAATTAATATTAGTCATGAGTGGATGTGAGATTTTTGTCAATGGTTTCTAAACATCTAATCAGATGATCACATTTTTTTTGTTTTTTTTTGGGGGGGGTTTCTTTCAGTTTGTTTGTATGGTAGATTACATTGAAAGATTTTTATGTGTTGAACCATACCTGCATTTCTAAGATAAAGCCTACTTGATCATACTGGAGTTTTTTAAGATGTTTTCTTGGATTTGGTTTGTGATCATTTTAGTGAATATTTTTTGTATCAATACTTCAGTCAGGACTTGATCATAATTCTAAACTTTCAATCAGCACCCCCAACCAGCTGGAAGTAGCCTGAAAAACTATGCCCATAATCCCAAAATATTCTTGTTTAAAAAAAAGAGGAGGAAGTGGTACGGGGCAATTGTCTATATTCTGTCAATTATGTTTTAAATAAATGCTGATTGTTCAGTAGCCAGTCAGGAAGTATAGGCAGGACAACCATACAGGAAGTAGAAGAGGGTCAATGAGAACAGGATAGTTCTGGAACAAGGAAGCCCATTCCTCCCAGTCCTGTCCCAACTACAGAAGAAGGAAGATATGATTGCCTCACTGAAAAAGGTACCCAGCCATGTGGGAAACATAGATAAGAACAATGCGTTAATACAAGTTATACAAGTTAATAAGAAGCCTGAGCTAATGGGCCAATCAGTTTATCATTCATATAGATTTCTGTGTGATTTCTTTAGGGCTAAATGGCTGTGGGACCTGATGGGAGGACAGAAACGAGATGGGACAGAAAACTCAGACAAAAGAATGGTGCCAACATGTGGACAACTGCATCCACATAAAACCTGAGGGAGCTTGGGAAATAATTAAAGACAGAAAAGAATAGAGTAATGCATGGATTCTTGGTAACAACAATTTTTCAGATCTGCTCTGCTTGTTAGAGGCAAGCACTCTCATTTAAGAGAGGCTTCCTGACTCAGCTTTAGCTGCAAAACACTGCAGCTCTTTAAGAGGCCCTGCCACAAAACACTTAAATGTGTTGATAAAAGCTGACCACTTGCTTTTTGGTTTTCAGCAACAGCAGAAAAAAAGCTGCTCCATTTTAAAATACCATCTTTCTTTCGCTATGCTACCAGCGTGATCTCTGGCTCCTGCGGGAGACAGAGCATTTGGATGCAGTTTGTGAGTAAAGTGGTATGGCTTGCTTAATGGCACATGGACTGGCTGTATGCCTGGAAATTGGTTGGTGTGCTTGGTGCTCAAAGTTGCCAGTGGCTCTGCCATGCTGGACTGGGCGGGTCAAGCAGGCAGTAACCATATTTGATCTAGGAATGCTGCAGCTTAGATTCTTAAGAGCTTAGCATTTTAAAAGCACAAAGTGAAAGTGTTCCTAGACAGTAAAAAATTACAAATTCACAATAGGATATATTCAGACATAAAAGACCTCTAAATGGGTCACAGTGTTGGATAAATGTACGTAGGCTTGGGAGAGAGAAAAAAAGAGTATAGAGAGTCATATAATAAAGTTAATGTTTTTTTTTAAAAGAAGGGTAACATCTTTAAAGAGACAGATAATCATAGATTAAAGGAGGTAAAGAAAAATCAGGCATGCAAAAATGAAAAATTCACAGAGAGTCTGGATTTTGTGTATTATTGTGTTTTCTTTGAATTTTTGACTGTGAAGAAGCAAAGTACAGAGAGAAATTTCATTGTATAGGCTGCTAAGCTAAACCAGCATGTATATAATAAAAGTATAATTACTTCCAAATTTGAGTCTAAGAATAAGTTGCTTTGGAAAAGAGGTTCTTCTTTTGTTTTCACAGAAGATGAGTCCCTGTGAATTGCCTCAGGAGAATATGGTTTCATGGACCAAGGCATCCAGAAAAGTTACCATGAACACCCTCAAAAGGTTACTTTGCACAATTCCTGACTGCGATGAATCTAGCACACAGGATACACCATGAAAGACCTGGTTAACAGTGTCCCCAAACAGTATGAAGTGGTATGGATAAATCTATGCCCAAATTCCCAAATATTGTTTATACATGTTCTTTTACATTTAAAGGGGGATACGATATAAGTATGAATAATATACATTGGTATGAATCTTGATTTATTGATATAAATTTAAGGTCAATCTTGTATATATATACATATATATATATATAATATATTTCTGCTCTTGATTGAGATGTTGTGATTCTGTAGTTTATTTAAAAATGTAATGTATAATTAAGAAATATAGGTTAATAGATAATATCTATAATAGTCAAGCTTGTAGACATGTTAGTTAGATTTTCTACATATATAGAGATATATTTCAGATAGATAGGCATTCTTTATATCTTTAAAAGACTACAGAATATGCCATTTAAAATGTTTTAATAACTTAGGGCTTTTCATGACAATAAGACACATCTGCTCATGGCAGCACCTAGCTACTTCCTGAGGAAGATGGGCATCGAAGAGGCTCATTATGGAGTTTGATAGCCATTTGGGCAAGAAACTGCTCTTGGCTGGACTGTTGCATAAACTGGATATGAAGAACTTGCAGAGAGATGATTGCTGAAATAGTCTAAAGGTGAGATGATCCTTCGGGGTTCATGCTTCATGAAAGAGTCTGAAACATTATGCAGGATACAGAAGAAAGTGACTGAACATCTATCAGTGAATTTCATGCTTTATGGAGAATCTGCTGAATACTATGGGCCTGTAGGCTGAAAATGGATTCCCCAATGCTACAGAAAACTTTGGGTGACTGTCCAGACAGCGAGATGTCTCTGTCAATTCTAGAATTTTGGAAGTTGCTTATAATGCACTTCCTGTTTGTTTAGGAAATATTATATCCTACTGGAGTCTTTGATAGAGTTGAAGAATTTATAGTTATATAGTTTTTCTTAGTTATGATAAAAAATAAAGTAGATGTAAATATTGTACCTGTAATCCTTGCTCGATAACTGTTTTGTTATATGTAATTTTACAATGTTAAAGTTAAAGATTTCCTTTTTATTTAAACAGAAAAGGGGAAACCGTGTAGGAGGTTCTTCTGTTCTTCTGTTGCTTTCAATGGCTAATGAATAAAGAAACTGCTTTGGGACTGATAGGGCAGAACTTAGGTAGGTAGGGCAGAGGAACTGAATACTGGAAACAAGGGCAGAGGGAGAGAGATGCTGCCATGGATCTTCTGCCTAAGACAGATGCTGGTTAGAATCTTGCTGGTAAGCCACAGTCACGTGTTGATACACTGATTAATAGAAATGGGTTAAATTAAGATGTAAAAATTAGCCAATAAGAAACTGGAGCTAGAGGCAGGCGGATCTCTGTGAGTTCGAGACCAGCCTGGTCTACAAGAGCTAGTTCCAGGACAGGCTCCAAAACCACAGAGAAACCCTGTCTCGAAAAGCCAAAAAAAAAAAAAAATGTTTGTATAAAGAAACTGGAGCTAATTTGTCAAGAAATGTTTTAATTAATATAGTTTCTGTGTTATTTTGGGTGTAAGCTAGCTGGGTGACTGGGACAAACAAGCCTCTTATCCTCACAACAGGAAATTGCTCTGGTTTGTCATAAACCATCATTTTGGGATGGCATCTGCAATGATCTTAGCAATGGCAGAATTGTACATTCCAAGGTAGGGGTGTGAGGATTAGAAATGTTAGGGAGGAGGGGCAGAGATAAGAAGGAAACACAGAGACACAGGAAAGATAATAAAAGGGGTATAATTCAGTTAATTTAAATGAAAGAGAATAGAAGTAAGATTGAATTCTCTGACTTTAGGTAAGGGTGGAGAGAATACCACTATGGACCATCATAATGTCCAAAACACCAACAAACCACACCATAGGTTGGGAAATCTTGTTTTGTAGCCACTCCTGTTGTCAACAACTTTGAAGGAACAAAAAGAAGCTCAAACTCTCTGACCTTTAGACAAGATGAAATAAGTTCACATTTTTGTATCTCCACACTATTTCTCTTTCTTTCTTTTTCTTTTTTTAAAAAGATTTTTATTTTATTTGTATTTAGTGTATGTGTGTGCTATGTGCACATGAGTGTGGGTTCTTTTGGTGGCCAAAAGAAAGCTCTGAGTGCCCTGGTGCTGAAGTTATATATAGGCAGTTGTGAGCTTCCTAAACTTTGGTCCTCTGCAGGAATAGCAAGCTCTTGGGTACTGATCCACATCTCCAGGCCACGGAATTCCTAATTCTGGTAGTACTTTTAAAAAGCAACATCCAGTCATTACTAGGCCTAAACTACCTATTATTGTAGCCATTAATTCAATCTTTTTTAAATTCTTCTTTAGTTGGGTCTGGTTCTTCTAGGCACAGAAGATACTTTGGTTATTAATATAGCATGAGATGAAAACTCTGACTCAAATGTCCTCTTTGTTCTTGACTCATCCAGCTGGTAAGACTATTTCTTTTTCTTTGTGGAGTCTTTGTGTGGTTTGGGTATCAGGGTGACTGTGACCCCATAAAATGCATTTGGCAATGTTCCTTTTATTTCTATTTTGTGGATGTTTGTTTCTGTTGTTATGTCCCCCTTTTCATTCTGATTCTGTTTATTTGATACTTTCTCTTTAGTTATTTTGCATAAGGGCTATTAATCTTCTTGATGTTCTCAAAAAAGCAGCCCTTTCTTTCATTGAACCTTTTTGTGTGTGCGTTTCCCTTCTTTGAATTTTGCTGGTATGAGATTATATATTGCCTGGATTTTCTTAGGTTGACATTTTCCCTGGGTTGACATTTTTTCTATTACCTTCTGCATGACTGGATGTGTGACTAGTTATTGTTTAAATTTGACTTTGTCATGAGCTATCTTACTTTCTTCATCTATGGTTATTTGAAAGTTTTGTTGAATATTTTACTCTAGGCTGGCATATATGGTCTCTTAGAGTCTGCATGACATCAGCCCTTTCCATTCTCGTTTTTGAGACTCCAAAATCACCTATAATTTGTATTGGTCTTCATTTATGTGTTACTTTACCTTTTTCTTTTACATCTTTTAATATTGTTTCTTTATTCTCTATTTCTAAGATTTTGATTATTATGCGATGTGGGTACTTCCATAGTCTAGGCATGTCCTTCATTAGGTTAGGGTATCACTCTTCTATGACTTTAACAACATATTTTCTGGGGTTTTGTGTTTATATTCTTATCCTTTTATTTTGATTATTCTTAGTTATTTTTCTTCTCCTGGTGCCCCAGACTTCCTGATTTATTTGTCCTAGGAGTTTCTTAGATTTTACAATTTTTGACAAATTATTCTCTTTAATTGCATCTTCAAAACCTGAGATTTTCTCTATCATTTCTTGTTTTTGTGTTGGTGATACTGTGTCTGTATTTTCTGTTTATTTTCCCAGACTTTCCATTTCCTGATTTCCCTGTTTGTGTTTTCTTTATTACTTCTATTTCCACTTTCACGTCATGAATAGTCTCTTTTACTGATTTGTTTGTTTTTTTTTTCTTGCCTTTCATGGAATTCTTTGTTGATTTACTCTAATTTTTTGTTTTATTTTTCATGATTTGTTTAAGCAAGTTTTTCACTTCTTTCTTAAGACCTCTGTTATCTTCATAAAGTTATTTTTAAGGTCTTTTTCTTTCTTGTTCTGCTCAGCTATATTGGAATAATCAGATATTAGTGTTGAATGATAACTATGCTCTGGTGGTACCATATTTCCCTGGCTAGTACTGATTTATTTATGCACTGGCATTTAGTTATCTGGGTTTAGGTTGGTTAGTTATCATCTCTTATTTCTGAGTTTGTCTTTGGTGGGTAGATATGTTTTCTGTTTCATTTTTTAGTTTCTAATATTTTGGCCTCAATTTCTTGTAGCTAGCATGACTTTTCTAAATAGGAGTCCCTGTCCCAATTGGGAGTTGGCCTTCTGATGGATAGTTTTACCTTTGGTGCAATAGGGGATCTCTGTTCTTCTGACTGGTGTGGCCTACACCTAATCTGCTGAAATCACTTCAAACTGGTGCAGCTTGAGACTATTCTGATTGGTGTGGCCTTTGCCTGAGTGCAAGAAGTCCCCGGGCTTAGGGTCAGAGACCAACAACAGGGTCAGAAATGATATGGGAAAGGGACCCAGGGATCAAGTTTCGGGAAGGTGTGCAGTTCTGCTGGCAGGTGGATCACTCACTCTCAATGTTACTTAAAATAAAAAAAAATCATGACAGCACATCTACCTACAAACCTAAAATCATCTGGGTAGAAATCTAGAAGGTGGGAACTAGAACCTCAAGTCCAGCTTGCCCCCTTGTCTCCTGGATATTGAACAATATCTTTGTCTGTGTTCCACCTAAGTGTTTCCTACTTAGTCTGCTATGAAATCACAAATTTTCAAGAAGCTACCTATGTTATTTTAATTAAATATTTTGTTCTTTTAATTAAATACATGTATATGAAGCATTCTTTTTGTTTCTCTCCATTTTCTGCTATTTCCTTCCCTTTTCTGTTCACAGATTGATGACTTTGGCATTTATTTTGTAATCATTTAATATAACCAGGACTATCTGAAAGACTATTGAAGTGTGGTCTAGTCACCAGTGGGTATATAAATAACTAAAGAATATGGTACTTCCACCTTTCTCTGAATGTATCAGTAGCAAATTAAGTAAAGAAAAGCTCTATAAACTCCTTTTTCCTCTGTACCTATTGATAAGCCCATTCTTGGGTGAAAGAATGGAAGGAATCTGAACTTCCAGTGGGATTTCATTGGATTGGGTATGTCTTCGTCAAAAGATGGCATTTAGTTGCTTCTGTACTGTTTCTCTTAAATTGTTTCCTCCTACATTTTCCAAGTTTCTCTGAGTCTTACAGGCTATGGTGCAATGGTCTTATTTTGGGCTGAACATTCATGCATTATATATTAGCAAAACTTTGCACAACTGTAAGTATCTCTCTGAATTCACCATTTTCATTGGAAAGTGAGGGTTGGCAAACTAAATCTTAGAGTAGCACTAGTCCATAGAGTTCAAGTTTTTGTATTACTGAGTAGAATGTCAGTGTTTATATGGACCACAATTTTATTAAAACATCTTTGAAGCAAGCTACAGAATCCTTTATATGTGTGCCCAGGAGTATTGGGTCATATAGGTGGTATATTCATAATTTCTTTGTTTTCCTCACTTTTATGTTTTCCTTCATGAATGCCTTTATCTTCTGAGCTATCTCACCTGCTAAAATTGTAATTATTTCGGGTAAAGCTAGCTGGGTGGCGGGACACAGCCCACCGCTCATATTACTACAAATGGCGCCCATGTGGACAACTGTATCCACTGAAAGCCTGAGAAAGCTTGGGAAAGAGTAGAGCATGTTTTCTTGACTAGGATAAAAAGCTAATAATATCCTGAAACTTAAAAGTAATGAGTTCTTGAGGAGATCCATCTGGAGTGGTGTGTGGCTGCCTGGCCAACCAGTCCCTAGGACAAAGGACAGGCCCCTCCAATTCCCTAAACATTTCTGCCATCCAGCTGGGCGTCTCCCTGGCTACTGGTTTTCTTTATTTACCCCCATGCCATCTTGCCCCCAAGCACCTCTTCCCATCTCTGGAGTCCCTGGATCTCTCAACTCAGCCTGCTTCTGGGCTGAGGGTCTAGGGAGCCAGTGGTGATCACTCCTGCCATAGGGACTTCTTTTTTCCACACCACCCTGCCACTCCAAGCACTCCCTTTTGTCTATGAGGTCCTTGAATCCAGCAAAAGGCCCTGCTCTTGTACAGAGGAAATCTATCCACAGTGGTGAGTGTGTGACCACCTGGATGACCAGTTCTGGGAATGGAGTAAAGGCCCCCTCCAATTCTGTAAATGTTTCTGGCCATCTAATGGGGTGTCGCCCCCACCCCAGCTACTGGCTTTCCTTATTTACCCATCCCATCTTGCCACCAGGAACTCCTTTTCAACTGCTGGGTCCTTAGACCCACTACCACAGCTTGCTTCAGTGTGCAGGACATCTGAGAGCCAGCTCCAGTGCTGAGAGGACCTAAGAGAGGACAATCCAAGAAAAAATCCCCAAGTACACAGTCAGCCACAGCAAAGATTGGACTAAAATGCCAAGATTCTCCTGGCCACATTTGAACGAAGGGACAGGCAGGCGCCAATGCAAGAATTCCTCCAACAACCTGAAAAGCAACATGATAACACCAGAATCCAGCGAACACACAACAAGAAGACTTGAATACCTTAACACAAAATAAGTAGAAGAGATCAACTTTAAATGTAACATTATGAAAATTATGGAGACCCTTGAACAGGAAGTGAAAAATCCACTTAAAGAAATGGAAGAGAAGATGAACAAAAAGTTAGAAGAAATTAATAAATCCCTCAAAGATAGCCAAGAAGCCAAGAAGAAGCAAACAAACAGGTAAAGGAAACAATTGAAGACTTGAAGACTGAAATGGAGGTAATCAAGAAGACACAAACCAAAAAAGGAATGGATATGGAAAATGTGGGTAAATGAACAGGAACTACAGAGACACATAGAACCAACAGAACACAAGAGGTAGAAGAAAGAATCTCAGGTGCTGAAGATACTGTAGAGGAAATAGACACATTGATCAAAGAAAACAGCAAATCCAACAAATTCTTAACACAAAACATCCAAAAACCCTGGGACACTGTGAAAAGGCCAAACCTAAGAATAATAGGGGTAGAAGAAGGAAAAGGATTACACCTCAGAGGCCCAGAAAATATATTCAATAAAATTATAGAAGAAAACTTTCCCCACCTAAAGATTCATATGAAGGTACAAGAAGCTTACAGAACACCAAAAGCGTGGATAAAAAAATCCCTTTGCTGTGTAATAATCAAAACACAAAATATACAGAATAAATAAATATTAAGACTTGCAAAGGAAAAAGGTCAAGTAACATATAAAAAAAACCTATCAGAATTACACCCAACTTCTCTATAGAAGCCATAAAAGCCAGAACGTCTTGGATAGATGTGCTGCAGACACTAAGAGACCATGGATGCAAGCCCAAACTATCATACCCAGCAAAGATTTCTTTCACTAATGATGGAGAAAGCAAGATATTCCAGGACAAAAACAGATTTAAACAATATGGAGCCATAAATCCAGCCTTACAGAAAGTACTAGAAGAAAAACCACAACCAAAGGAAGCCAACAACATCCACAATAACACAGACATATGACAGCCCTCCACAAGCACAACTCAAAGAAGGGAAACACAAACACTATCACCAAAAAAAAAAAAATAACCAAAGTTAACAAACACTCATCATTAATTTCATTTAATATCAATGAATTCAATTCACATATAAAAAAGGCACAGGTTAAGAGAATGGATACGAAAACAGGATCCAATATTCTGTTGTTTACAAAAACACACCTCATTCTCAAAGACTATCTCAGAGTAAAGGGTTACAAAAAGTTTTTCCAATCAAATGGGCCTAAAAAAGAAGCAGATGTAGCTATACAAATATCTGACAAAATTGATTTCAAACTAAAATTAATCAGAAGAGATGGGGAAAGATACTTTATACTCATAACAGAAACAATCAGGATGATGTCTCAATCCTAAATATCCATGCCCCTAATATAATAGCAACCACATATATAAAAGAAACATTAATAGAACTCAAATTGCACATCAAATCCCACATACTAATAGTGGGAGATTTCAACACTCCTCTCTCACCAATGGACAGGTCAACCAGACAGAAACTTAACAGAAAAATAAGAGATTTGGGGCTTAGAAGTCTGTATATTACTTTCTTTTGCTTATGTTGGGAATTTTTAAAATATTCAATACTTGTTTTAAAAAATCATTCAGTGTTGCTGCAATATTTTAGCAGGTAGAAACTTCTGACACAATGACAGAATCTCTGAGTTCAAACCTAGGGCTAACAGAGTAAAAGAAAAGAACCAATTATCAAAAGTTCCCTATGATTTTTATATGTGTGCCATGGTGTTTGTATGTGCTCATGAATTCTCTTAGATCAAACACACATATAAAAATTTAAACATAATTTTAAAATTAAGTTTCTTCTTAAAGATTTGCAAATATAAAAAATGCTCTAAATATCAACTCTGTGATAAACAGAAAATCTAGCAGTATTTCCTTGACTTATTCTTTCAGTGTAAATTGGGCAGGAAAAACACATGAAAAGAGATTATTTTACTTACAGTCAAAAGGAGTAAATAGGTTTATGTGGACAGAGTTTATTGAGAAAAGACAGTGGTAAAATTAAAGAAGAATGAAAATTAAGATTTGTATCTGAAGAGATAGAAGAATCGATAATTTGAAAGTAAATTATAGGAAAAACACAATGAAAGAAGTTTATGCCCAGGAGCAAACAATCAGAGGGGTTATAGTAATATTTGCATGCAAGGCTTGCTTCTTGATACTCCTCTCTTTTCTTTCTCAGTTGATTTTAGTGTAACTTGGTTTTAGAATGTGTTACTGTTCAATATAGAGTATTTTAGCCAGAAATTTTTGTGTGCTACAAATAATGACACTGAGACATTATTAATTTTGAAAACTTGGCCTATAGCTTAGCCTTGTTCCTAACTAGCATTTTTTACTTAAATGAACCCATTTTTTAATTTGCATACTGTCACATAGTTTATGTCTATTTCCTCTCCTTCTGAATGTTTTTCTTGTTCTGTATCACCTGTCATCTATTACACACCTTGATAATCCTCTTTCTCTGCCTGGAAATCTCACCTATACCCCCTGCCTAGATATTGGGTGTTCACCCTTTAATTAAACCAATTACAGTAATATATCTTTATATTTTATCCAAACATCCCACAATATTTAATCCTTTTTATGCCCAAATAAGGAGGAAAGGTTTTCACAGTAAAAATATACATAAGGAACAATTATTGGGTATGAATCATATACACAATGCTCAGTCCATTTGTATTTTGCGCATTCAGAGAAAATATTCTTTTTTTTCTTTTTACTCTTTCTTATTTTAATTCTTTTTTTATTGAGAAAAGGAAAAAAAACAAGTTTCCACCTCCTCCCAGCCTCCCATTTGCCTCCCCCTCCTCCCACCCTTCTCCCCCTTCCCCCACTCCTCTCCTCCTCCCTCTCCAGTCCAATGGGAAGTCAGGGTTCCCTGCCCTGTGGTAAGTCCTAGGTCCTCCCCCCTCCGTCCATATTTAGGAAGGTGAACATCCAAAGTAGCTAGGCTACCACAAAGCCAGCACATTATGTATGATCAAAACCCTGTGCCATTGTCCTTGGCTTCTCATCAGCCCTCATTGTTCACCATGTTCAGAGAGTCCGGTTTTATCCCATGCTTTTTCAGTCACAGTCCAGCTGGCCTTGGTGAGCTCCCAATAGATCAGC
>NW_004949137.1:2734551-2737827 GCF_000317375.1 Microtus ochrogaster | reverse complement strand
ACCCTGCTTGTTGCAGGCAGGCTATAGAAACAAATGCACTCCCTCCCTCTTGGGTGCCCCGAGTATTCGGACCCAGTGCCCAGACAGGCTGGGCTGGTTCATGTTATGTGCCGAAAGAGGGCTGTGGGGCCGAAGTGGGGAGGGTTCTTGATGGAAGCTGGGTGGGCTAGGAAGAAAGAGGCAGGATGGACGGAGTAGAAGCCCTGCAGAGAGCCCAAGAAGGCTAGGGGGCCATGGAACCTCTGAGCTCCCCGTCGCAGGCTGGCGCCGTGGGGCCAGAAACTCACCCCAACGCTGGGTCTCCTGGCGCCGAGAGATCAGGCCTCTCTGCTGGATGGTCAGGTTGCAAACAAGGTGCCTACCCTGCTTGTTGCAGGCAGGCTATAGAAACAAAGGAACTCCCTCCCACTTGGGTGCCCCGAGGATTCGGACCCAGTGCCCAGACAGGCTGGGCTGGTTGATGTTATGTGCCTAATGAGGGAGGTGGGGCCGAAGTGGGGAGGGTTCTGCCCAAGAAGGCTGGAGGGCCAAGGATCCTCTGAGCTCCCAGTCCCAGGCTGGCGCCGCGGGGCCAGAAACTCACCCCAACGCTGGGTCTCCTGGCGCCCAGAGAAAATATTCTTTTATTCTCTCTTGATGAATTCAATGTTTTATACCTAAAACATTTTATTATCTTTTATTACCATCCTAAAACAATCTTTTTAAACCTCAAAAATTTTCTTAAATAAACAATTTAAGCTTTTATATCTCTCATCCTCTTACTTTTTCTACCTCTTCTTTTTTGCTTTTTTTTCTGAATTTGATAAAAAGGAAAAGTGTAGCTAAAACTTTTTAGTGTTTGGTCCCTACCACAGATCTGAGAAGGATGTAATATTAACTGATTAAACAAGAAGGACAGAGTAAACAATATTTAAAACTAAGAAATGGCAGAGAAAGTGTGGAATATATACATATTAGAGTACTACTCAGCAGTAAAAAACAATGACATTTTGAATTTTGCATGCAAATGGATGGAAATAGAAAACACTATTCTGAGTGAGGTAACCCAGACCCAAAAATATAAACATGGGATGTACTCACTCATAATTGGTTTCTAGCCATAAATAAAGGACATTGAGCCTATAATTTGTGATCCTAAAGAAGCTAAATAAGAAGGTGAACCCAAAGAGAAACATATAGTTATCCTCCTGGATATGGGAAGTAGACAAGATTGCGGGGCAAAAAATTGGGATCTTGGGGGTGGGGTGGGATGGGGGTAAGGGGAGATGGGGAGAGAAAAGTGAGAAGAGGAGGATGGGGGGAACTTGGGGAAATGGGATGGTTGGGATATAGGAAGGATGGATATGTAAGCAGGGAAGTATATATCTTAATTAAGGGAGCCATCTTAGGGTTGGCAAGAGACTGGAACCTAGTTGGGCTCCCAGGTGCCCAGGGCCATATCCCCAGTTAGATCCTTGGACAGCTGAGGATAGGGAACCTGAAATGGCCCTATCCTATAGCCATACTGATGAATATCTTGCATATCACCATAGAACCTTCATCTGTCGATGGATGGAGATAGAGACAGAGACCCACACTGGAGTACCGGAATGAGCTCCCAAGGTCCAAATGAGGAGCAGAAGGAGGGAGAACATGAGCAAGGAAGTCAGGACCCTGAGGGGTGTACCCACCAACTGAGACAGTAGGGCTGATTTATTTGGAGCTCACCAAGGCCAGCTGGACTGTGGAAAAAGCATGGGATAAAACCGGACTCTCTGAACATGGCAGACAATGAGGGTTGATGAGAAGCCAAGGACAATGGCACTGGGTTTTGGTCCTTCATTAACTGGCTTCGTGGGAGCCTAGTCTGTTTGGATGCTCACCTTCCTAGACCTGGATGGAGCAGGGAGGACATTGGACTTTCCACAGGGCAGGGAACCCTGACTGTTCTTCGGATTGGAGAAGGAGGGGTAGAAGAGTCGGGGGAGGGGGGAGAAGTGGAAGGAAGGGGAGGGAAATGGGAGACTGAGAGGATGCAGATTTTTTTATCAATAAAAAAAATGACAGAGAAATCTAGTTGCCTGCATAGATAACCAAGGTTCCCCTGTGCTTTTATTGAGGAAGCCATCACCAACCCATGGAGTTCAAATATTTGACAAACTTTTCTGTGGAACAAGAATTTTGAAGGATTGTCATATCCTGTCTTGGTGCAGTTTGTCAGTAGCTTCTTTTGTGTCTTCCTTGTCCAAGTTTGACAGCCTAGTATGGTGTGGGAGGTCCTTCCATATTTGTGTTGCTTTCGTTTGTTGATAAAGAACTGCTTTGAGCCTATGGTAGGGAAGAATAGAACTAGGCAGAGAAAATTAGGTTGTACGCTGGGAGGAAGTAGCGTGGAATCAGAGAAAGACGCCATGGATTCTTCACCTGAGACAGATGCTGATTAGAACCTTTGCTGGTAAGCCACTGCCACATTGTGATATACAAATTAATAGAAATGGGTTAAATTAATATGAGTTAGCCAATAAGAAATTAGAGCTAATGGGCCAAGCAGTCAGTGTTTTAATGAATACAATTTCTATGTGGCTATTTTGGGGCTAAACTAGCCAGACTGTTATACTAGTATCAGCAGTTGAGGCAAGGGTATTTTCTTTTCCAATGACTAAACTTTTCATAATTGAAAGCAAAATCCATATGGAGGTTCTTCATTGCCTATCATCCACTTTTAAAGTATATTTGTGCTTTCAGGACCAAAGATGTTTCACTGTCATGAAAAAAACTTATGTATTAAAACAGTTTAAATGTCATATTTTCTAGGTCTTTGAAACATATGTAATAAGTATATGTTTGATTATTATAGATAACTAACTACAAACCTACAAGATTTTTTTATGATATTAAATAGGTTCTAAAGAGGAAAACTTTATATTACATTTTTAAAATTAGCTGCATAGGTACAATATTTTGAACCAGAGTAGAAACTTATACACAGTATACCAAAATAACCTTAAATTCATATCAATAAACAAAAATCCATACCAATGTAAAGTACTTGAGACTAATCATTGTTCTTTAAGTTTGAGAATAGATTCAATAATCTAGGATTATATGGTATCATTTATGTATTCCTACTCTTTTTAGAATGAGATCCTTGTATCTAATTTCTTTTGTTTAGATTTTTTTTAATTTTTTTAAATTATTTTTAATTTTTTTATTGAGAAAAGGAAAAAAAAGTTTCCAGCCTCCCATTTCCCCCCCTCCCCTCCCACCCTTCTCCCCCTCC
This sequence comes from Microtus ochrogaster, assembly GCF_000317375.1. Taxonomy (NCBI): domain Eukaryota; kingdom Metazoa; phylum Chordata; class Mammalia; order Rodentia; family Cricetidae; genus Microtus; species Microtus ochrogaster. The sequence goes on along the minus strand of NW_004949137.1, from coordinate 2,734,568 downwards.
CCCCACTCCTCTCCCCC
>NW_004949137.1:2710781-2734213 GCF_000317375.1 Microtus ochrogaster | reverse complement strand
AAAAACTCCAATGATAGCCTTTGCTGGAGAGGCTGTGGAGGAAGGGGTACCCTCATCCATTGCTGGTGGGAATGCAATATTGTGCAACCACTTTGGAAATCAGTGTTTCGGTTTCTCAGGAAATTTGGGATCAATTTACCCCTGGACCCAGCAACAGAGGCAATCTGATAGACAGGATCACTTGTGCTACTACCTTAATTAGTGTATGCTTCTTTTTATATGAAAACATTTAACCTTTTAAGGAATATATACATATATATATATGTATATACACACACACACACACACACACACACACACACACACACACATATATATATCCATTCCTGCTTGGGGGCTGGGTCCAGCAAATGTCTGGAATGCTCTCACTTGTACTGATACTGCTATTGGGGTTATCTCTTTTTGGATTCTCTGCCGCTCTATGTGGCAATCCCACGCAGCACACTGTCACTTGACAAGTATTGCTCAGGTTGTCTTCCGGTAATCAGGAAGTGCCCCAAGTCTGGCTGCAGATGCTGCAAAAGTCATGAGGGATCCCTACAATGGGCAAACTGTCCTGGTATAGAGAGCTTGCCTAAAACAGAAATTAAGGCCTCCCGCAGTGACAGCAATAGCAGCAACAATTGCAGCTGTTAGCTCGTTGTCGATAAAGGATGATCTCCTGATGTTCTTGAGACACCAGCACCGGCAGAGGAATCACAGCAGGCACTCGAACTATCAAGGCTCCATCAGAACCTTCCCAGCAATTACTCAGCTTGCAGATCCTAGAAGAACAATTAAGAATATCACCACTCAAAGTGCCATTCTACAATACAAAGAAAAAATGGCGCAGGAACGCAAGCAGAGGATCAAATAGTCATTGCGTCCAGTAATATAACAAATTAGGCTCTTGAGTGATACATTCTCCCCACATAACTGTGGGGTGGAAATTAAAATTTCTATCAGCATCCCAACACCAAGGAACAGGTTTGGGACCATAGGTATTATGCAATACTAACTGGCATTAAAAGTAGGGGGTTTCTCACCAGACTCCCCATCAATCATAATTCTGTTGTTGTTACCAGAGTCATTTCCTGAAGTAGAAGAAGCATCACAATCTTCATCCTGGTTCACTGGCTTTACACACAGCTCTGGCACCCAAATTGGTTTATTAACTCCTGGAGGAAAAACACAAACAGCCCCCCTCACCTTTGCCAACAAGGGGGTTGGTTCCATCCATCTTCCTGTTTGCAGATCTTTCCAATGAACCCATCCTAGGCTCTGAGCGCTAACCAGTGTATGGCGTTCCATAGGAGAGAGCCCTTCAGCATCCACAGTCAAAAATTTAAAATAAAGAGAATGGTGGATAATTGAGTTGCTGGGAAGGATATGTACTCCCCAAATTTAATTTTTGAAAATATTGCTTGAGGGTCTGATTGGCTCTTTCCACAATTGCTTGACCCATTCTGTTAAATGGGATGCCTGTTTTATGGGAAAATTCATAGAATGAACAAAAGGATGAAAACTTTTTGCTGATATATGCTGGGCCGTTATCTGTCTTAATAACCTCAGGTTTGCCCACATAGGCAAAAGCAGAAAGGCAGTGTGCAATGGCATCTTTTGCTCATTCTCCTGAATGCAAGGATGCGAAAATTACTCCTGAAAAGGTATCTACTGACACATGGACAAACTTAACTTTCCCTGCAGCAGGCAGGTATGTAACATCCATCTGCCATAACTGATTTGGTTGTAACACTTGTGGGTCAACTCCTAAATTGGGGCTGCTTAGGAAAGGAGCACACTGAGGACAAGATGATGCAATGGCTTGTGCTACTTCTTGCGTGCATAGAGTATGATGTCAAAGGGAGCGCGCATTAAGGTGAAATTTATCATGTATTTCTTGGGCGTGGTCAGAAGTAAAGCAAACATGTGTATTTTTATCAGCTAAATCATCACTTGCTGACAATGGCCCAGGCAGCTGGGTATGACTGCAGATATGTCCGACAAACAAAGGCTCAGTTCATTGCCAAATCAAATGCTAAACACAGCTGAGCAAATGATGGACCTTAGAGGTATGTGATATATAGGCAGATGTCTCCAATGGCTTAAAGATATGGGCCATATACACACTATCAGTATACAAATTTACAGGTTCCCCAGGGAAGAGCTGGAGTGCAATGAGGTAGGCTGTTACCTCTGCAGCTTGGGCTGATACATCCCCCACAGGACGTTTCCATACTTTTCCTCCAGAAACCACTACTACATTACCTTTAGGGGAAGCATCTGTAAAGGCAGCACTAGCTGAGGGTATGGAACATTCTTTAATCACTTGGGGGAATATAACGGGATGATTTTTGAATAGGACCATTAATGGATGCTGAGGATAATGAGAATCCAAACTTCCAGAAAAGGAGGTGAGAAAAAGGGTTCACTAATTATGGTACTGCTGTAAATGTGCTAGCTGGTCTTTAGTATAAGGTGTTATAATCTTGTCAGGATACTTCCCAAACGTCTGGGCAGCAACCTTCTTAGCTTTCCAAAGTAATTGTAATATAGCTTCATAGTATGGGGTGACTACCCTCACTGGAGAGGCAGGCATGTGTACCCATAAAATAGGCCCATCCTGTCAAAAGACTCCTGTAGGGGCAAAGTTGGAAGCAAGAACTACAAAATTTAATGATTGATCATAATTAATCTGCTGGAGATGGACCCTTTCAATGTTGTCCAGAAGCCTTAAGGCCTGCCTGGCCTCAGGCATCAATACTCAGGGAGAAGTTGGGTCAAGATCTCCCAAGAGAATGTCATACAATGGTCTTAAGTCACCTGTTTTGATTGCTAGGGAGGGGCGTATCCACTGTACTTCTCCCAGTAACTGCTGCCAATCATGTAAGGTTTTAAGATGAGAGGTGTCAATAGTTAATTTTTTGGTTTAATTCCATCCATGGCCAATTGGTACTCAAGGTAGGAATAAGGGGCTTGCATTTGGACCTCCTCAGGAGCTATGATCAGCCCCACCTTCTCTAAATCCTGTTGCATTTGAGTATAAGCCCTGAACAGTTGATCTTGATCAGGCCCTGCTATTACTAAATCATCCATATAATGAACAATATATAACTGGAAACTGACAGCGGACAGGCTCCAAGGCAGCAGCAACATAAGTTTGACATATTGTAGGACTATTTTTCATATCCTATGGGAGTATAATCCAATGGAATCGCAAAGCTGGTTCCTTAAAATTAATGGAAGGGAGGCTAAAAGCAAAATGAGGGCAATCCTGTTTGGCTAGAGGAATGGTTAAAAAAAAAACAATCCTTTAAATCCACTATAATTATATGCCAGCCCCAGGGTATGGTTGAAGGAAAGGGCAATCCCTGCTGAAGAGGACCCATAGGCTGCATCACCTCATTGAGAGCCCTGAGGTCCTGTAATAGTCTCCATTTTCCAGATTTCTTTTTAATGATAAATATGGGTGTATTCCAAGGGGAAGTAGAGGGGACAATGTGCCCGGCCAGCAGCTGATCTTGGATCAAGGCATGAGCAGCCTGCAATTTCTCTTGAGTCAAGGGCCACTGTTCCACCCAAACTGGATCATCAGATTTCCTAGTTATAGGAATTTGGGCAGGCACGGGAACGGTGACCCTAACTAAAAATGGCCTAGACCACTTCGGTCTTCCAGCAGTCTGGTAATTTTTTTATCTGATGTCACTGGCTGCAACTGGCCCTGCAGATTTTTTCCCAGCCCCTGTCCTGGTCTCCATCCCAGTTGCTGCATAATTTGGGACACTGGTGGTGGTGGTGTGGGCTGAGTGGTCAAGACAGCTCCCATCTCACTCAGGACATCTCTTCTCCAGAGATTAACAGGTAGTCCTGGGAGGACATATGGCTGGAAAGTAACCCTCATGGTTTTCATTATCCTGTCATTTTAATATTTTTGCACTCTTCTTGGGACTTGCTTGACCTATTCCTTGTAGGGTGTCAGTACTACTTTCTAATGGCCACTTCTTAGGCCAGAATTCTAAGGACAGGATGGAGACATCAGCTCCAGAATCTAAAATCCCATTAAATGACTTCCCATCAATAGTCAGTTCCAATCGTGGCCTTTCTTTCATATGAGCTACGCAAAAGGCTACAGTGCCAGAGGATCCAAAACCCTTAGCACCCCGACTGGACCTGGTTGCAGTGTCGGAGGTGTTAACTAAGGGTACCAAGACCAATTGGGCAATACGATCCCTGTTGTAATATTGAGCTGCCCGGCTGCGTCCCCAGCACCCAGGCTGCCTGCTAGCTTATGAACCGAAATAATTACAAGGGCACTGTATTCTTTTAAACACTGCTTGGCCCATTATATCTAGCCTCTCCTCGGCTAACTCTTGCACCTGGACTAGCCCATTTCTAATAATGTGTGTAGCACCCCAAGGTGCGCTTACTGGGAAAGATTCAGCATGTCTGACCTGGCGGCTTGTTTCATTGCGTCTGGATGGGAGAGGAGAGCATGGCATCTGAGCTCACTTCCTCTTCCTCCCAGCATTCTGTTCTGCCTACTCCCCACCTAAGGGATGGCTTATCAAAATGGGCCAAGGCAGTTTGTTTATTACCAATGACCTTCCTCCATCAGATCCCCCTGAGGAATTACTGTAACTCCTTGAGAAACTGATGTCATAATTTTTATTTCTCCTTGATAATCTGCATCAACAACCCCAGGATGAATTTGAATTCCCCTCAAGATGGTACTGCTTCTTCACAAGATAAGCCCCAAGGTCCCTCTAGGGAGCATGGCCCCAAACATTAGTGGGTAAAGCTTGAAACCCCATTTGGGCTGTCAAGACTGCTCAGGCGGAGGTACTAAGGTCCAGTCCTGCACTTCCTGGGGTGGCGTGGGCAAGGTCTGCAACTCAAAAAGATTGCCTTGTGGAACAAACTGGATACAGCCACTGCCGGGGTGGGACCCCCTGACTCCTGGTGTCATTGCTCCATGACACTACATGACAATACTGAGGTTCTGGGGCCCTGGAGCGGGGCCCTCCACCAGTTTCCCTGCTGGTGCCCTTGGATGGGCAGAAGCCTTCCATCTTTATCTGTCTTAGATCTGCAATCATTTGCCCAATGGGCCCCCCTTTTACTTCGTGGGCACTTTCCTGGTCTGGCAGTAGTTCCCTGAGTGAGTTGTGGACATTCCTTTTTAAAATGTCCAAGGGCACCACAGTTAAAGCAGGTTTTATCTCCAGTTCGGGATCCTTGCCCAGGCCTGATGGCAGTGGCAATCACCTGGCCCTGAATGAAGTGCCCATCAATATCCCGGCAGATCCTAATGTACTCATTTGAGCTTCTTGCCTTATGTGGCTACAAAGCTTCCTTACAATATTTATTGGAATTTTCAAACGCCAGCTGCTTAACTATGGTCATAGCTGTGGTCACATCACCAAATAATCTCCCTGCCAACTGCAATATCCTATCCACATTGTCCTGAAATGGTTCTGAAGGCCCTTGTAAAACTTTTGACAGCTGATTTCCCGTGGCCTTGTTTGGCAGGGCTTTCCGAGCTTTGGTAGCCGCAGTCGCCATCAGGAGATATACAGCAGGATCGAGCACAATTGATTGGCCAAGTCAGCATAAGCTCCTGCTCCAGTTAGCATGTCTAGATTGCGCTGTACCTGTCCCACTTGCGCATTTAACCTAGTCGTTTGTAAGCAATTTTCTTGATATTTTCCCCTCCACAGTAAGTAATCTCCTCCCGGTAATACTGCACCGCATAGCTGCTGCCAATCACTAGGTGTAAGATTCAATACCACAAAAGACTCTACCATGGCAAGAGTAAACGGGGCCTGAGAGCCGTATACTGCCACAACCTCTTTCAATTGCTTCATCTCCTTAAAGCTCAAGGCCACACGTTGTCTCAGCACCTGTCCTGGATTGTTAGGATCAGATACCTCGATAACCGGAGCAACTGTGTGCCGGGGCCGAAAACAGAACCTCCTCTTCTTCTTGAGACCTTTTCGGCCTCCCTGTCATCTGTCAGTCCCCAACGGGACTCGCTCCTTCCCCAATCCTCATTAAAAGCAAGTGGGGCTGATGGCACACATAAGGAATCCTTCGCCTTACAGTGCTTCAGCCTTTTCCAAAGTACCTTAATTTCCTGCATTAACTGTGCTTCCTCATCAGATAAACTATTCTCTGCACTAGAGCTGAGGATGTCTTCCCCATTTTCTGACTCGGCGGTTATTGCTATCTGCTTTTGCACCTGAAACTGGGCAGACTTTGGTGCTAGCTTTAGTCCCGCACCAGATTCCAAAGTTCCCCCTGGCACCTCTGACATTTCCTTTGGGTCCCTATGTGACTCTGCCGATCCTATGGACCGGCGAGTCTCTTCCTCCTGTATTTCTACAAGTATCTCTTTAGCCGCGAAGACCTCCGGTCTCACTTTCACTTTATCAGTAAGTAGGGCATCGCAAACCAGGCGCCATAGAGAATAGGTAGATATAGGGACGCTATCGGCACCCTCCTTTTGCAGCCGTTTCTGCAAATCTGTTTTTACCTATTTCCAATCGGAGATGTTCAAACCTCCACCTGTCAAAAACCATGGGCTTGCTGCGGCTATATTCTTAAGAAAATCTCCTATAGTTCTCTCTTTGACCAAAGTTCCTTGTTTCTCTAACAATTTAGCTATCTGACATATCAGGTCTCTCTTACTGCTTGTGGATCCCATTTTACCCCAATCAGTCCTTACCGGCCTAGGACGAACCCCTTTGCTACCCCTTCTTTCTCAGATCTCGGTGGGAACCTCCACTTTGCAGCACCAGCACAGCAACTGTCGTTCTTCTGAGCGAAGGACGTCGGGATTAACACACAACACAACTTCAGGTTCTGCAGACAAGCCTTTTATTCCACTTTCTCACAAGTATATATAGCCCTCAGCAGGGGAGGCCAAATCAGCAATAGCAGGCTGAATAGCAATAGCAAAATCACCATAACTCAATGGCTTAGGGGTAAACATCCTTAGAAACATTGCTGTAAACAACAGATTGTTCCTGTTTTTGTTCCTGTTTTCAACCAATCTCAAGAGTGCAAAACAGATCATGTGGGGGTGCGAAGGCCTGTCCTCTAGGGACGCAACATGTATTTAGAGCCCCAGCTCTGGGAAGATGCTGTGTCCATCATGTTGCAGGCATTTCTACCTCAAATGGTCTGCTGCACAGCAGGGCCTCTTAAAAGAGTCATGTGTCTTTGTGCCCAATTTACCAGAGAGCCTTCTTTCTTAGGACATATGTAACTATTTGAGCTTCATGTTTGGCACCAAATGCAGTCAGAATTTTCTTTGGGTTATCAGCCCAGAAATAAAGACATAGAGACTGATTTTATTAATTATGAAAGCTCATCTTATAGCTTAGGCTTCTTCTTATCCAGTCCTTATAAATTAAATTAACCCATTTCTGTTAATCCACATGCTGCCATGTGGCTTGTGGCTGTTATCTCTCCTTCTGCAAAATGTCCTGTTTGTAATGTGTATCCTGCCATCTCTTACATACTTCGAGTCTCTTTTTTCCTCTCTCTGTCTGGATGTCCTGCCTATACCTCGTGATTAATTATTGGCTGCTCAACACTTTATTAAAACAATTGCAGCAATGTATCTCCGCATAGTATATGAATGTCTCACAACAGAATACTTTTTGAAAGAGAGGTGTAAAGGGTTTGAAGAATACTGACTATATACCTAATTTTGCCCACCATTAATTGACACTTCAATTACTAAGCCTTGGAAAACAACCAATAAAATTCTGTATAAAATGGATTTCCATGCAGCTCAATATTCATATCAAATTGATTCTGAGGAAAAACATATGATGAGACTTGACAAGTAATTGCATCACCAGCAAGGGGAAAGTCCTTGTTAGTACTGTGAGGAGACATACTGTGACCTTAATCCATTTTGAAGAAATTTCACACCTGACAGCTTGCTGAAGCTGCCTTTTGAAAAGTAATGCAGCCATTCATCATCTTCATAATTGATAATGTATGCTATTAAATGATTTCATTTAAGGAGAGGCAAATAAAGGACACCATTTGAAAAATTAGAATGAATTTGAAAACCCAAAGAAATTTGAAGGAGAAAAATCATGCATGAGTATAATAGTATTAACAAAGCCTCTTAATATGAATTGTATATTGGTCACAGTTTCTCTCAGCAGTCATCCTGCCTGAGTTAAAACATGTTTTTCTGCTTAACTAAGTCTTTAACCTTTAATAACCACTTAAACCCTGTGGGCACCAGATTCTTAGCAGTACATGATGCTAAAAATAGTATTCATTTATTAGGTAGAAACAGTAGGATCAAAAGGTCAAAAGTACATAGGAGTTTGAAGACACTCTGAGCTAATGAGACCTTGTCTCAAGAAACAAATAACTAGTAATGCTTATATAAAGGCTTAAATTATAAGCACAGTATTCAAACTTAGCAAACAATAGCTACTATTTTTCAAGTCTTTCCAATTTTGTATTATTAGTTTTGTGGAGATATTTTTGTGTATTTTAGATCTCTATGTTTTATTTTTTGTGTAGGAGTGTTCTGTTTGTACTTTTGTGTGTGCAGCACCTGAATTCTTGGTGCCCACAGAGGTCAAAGGAGGGCATCATATTCCCTGTAATTGGATACTCAGATGGTTGAGTGTGATATTGTGTGAATACTAGGAACTAAACCAAGGTTCTCGGTAAGAGCAACAAATGCTCTTAATAATTGGATCAGTTTCTTGGAACCTATTATTTATTCCCTTTATTTACATTAGTTCTTTGACATTTTTTTAAATTTTGTTTTGATCATAATTCACTCCCTTCTTAAACTCCTCTCAGAATCTCCCTACTCCCTATCCATCCAACTTTGTATCTCTTAAAACAAACAAATAAAAATACAACCATCAAAAAAAGTTTGTGCTACACTTATACTCTTGGATGTATGGTTTCCACCTGATGATTTTGTTTATGTATATATTGGAAATAAAACCCAGGGCCTTTCTTCGGGTACTCTATCATAAGATCTTCACTTTTAGACTTTTGTCATGTAAGACATGGTAATTTTAAAAATTTTCAGAGGCAGATAATAAGGTGTAATAGCATAGTCTTATATAATCAACACACAACTTTATACAATGAAAATGTTTATTATGGTTTGTTTGTTCAGGTGACCATGATGACTAAAAAGGATTAAGTGTCATGACCTTGAGACCCAGGATAGCAGGTGGTCTATTTTGAGTCATGAGGCCCTCAGGACTGGAGATGTAACGAGTGGTTCATGTTCCAGTCCTTATGATCTGAGACCAATGATTATTAGCGGCAGAAGATCTGGATTCCAGCATAACATAACAGAGTGAATTTTTTGTATATTTTTTGGGAATTAGATAATGTCCATCCACAGCTCCAGACACACCTGCTTTACTTAGCCAACAATTCAAATGCTAGTCTTTACTTAGAACTTACAGGAATATTTATAAATATTGATCAGGCATCACATAGTCTGGGTGAGTTAACATATAAAGAAACCATCACAGGTATGAAATCATGATCTCTTCATTTGTTTCCTTTATGAGTTATGTAAATATTTAAGATAATCTAAGTATAATATTCTAAATTTTAAATAAGAAACAGAGTTGAAGTTGAAATATCTAACATATAATAGCTATTTTTTTAATGAACTTCTATTGAAATGATGTATTATTCAAGAAAAATGTTTCTATGTTAGTTTATGGCAATAAAACCATGGATATGCTATCTCCAGTATTCTGGGTTCAATGAAGTTTCTAAGATCCCTTATCAAAAGACATTCCTCCACTCCACTGTGTGTAAATTTTTTAACCCCAGGCCCTAGCTTAGATTGTTTTTATCAAAAACTACCACCCTGTAGAATTTATTGTAAAGAGGCTTTCTCTCTCGGTATGAATGAATTACATGCCAGATGTTGTATCACAGCTACATTTAGACTTAAACAGATCTTAAAATTTAAGGAATTGTCTTTATATTCTCTCAAATTTATTTAATTTTCTCACTTCTTTCTTTTCAGTCTAGTGTCCAACTTTTATAAGTATTTCTTTTCATACAGCTCCTGTTATCTCACACTTCTGTAGGCACTTATGCTCATCTGTCAGATCCTCAGAACTAAATATATCTAACTCCACCTATTCTGTAACTGCACCTGAAATGAGCATGATAAAACTAGAAACAGTACAAGTACTAGTCTCATTAAATTCGAGATCTTCCTGATGAACAATTCATTCCTTAGTGTTCCATGGCTATGCTGTAATATTTTACTTATCTTATTAATTTAGACAGAGGTCATGTACTAAAAAGATGTGTTCATGCTCCTTTGTTTCAATAAAGCTTTAATATCTCTTTTCCAAGATGGAAGGTAATCTTTCATTTGAAAAATGAACAGAGTATAAATTTTACAGGATTTATAGAGACATTGGTGTCTCCATACTCAGCAAGACTTGTTTTACTATAATCACTCTTTTGTCCCGACAATAAGAGACTGTATTTACAGTACAAGCTGACAAGTAAGACAGCATACTTGAATCAATACTCTTTCAACTCATCAAGGTCTTGACTACAGCAGCATTACCTATTTCTAACAAGGACTTCTCATCTTTTTGGAGCTCTTTCAACAAAATATGTATTCCTTTATATTTCTATTATCATAAAGAGTGCTGGATTTGTACTACTCAAAAGTTATTGCTCAGTTCCCTCATGTTATTCACAGAAAATAACAGAAAAAGTACATTTCCAGTTACCATGTGCTCTTTCTTATTTTTTTGTTTTTGAAAAGCTCGAAAATGCTTTTATATACAGACCAAACAGCTTCAGTCATAATCTTCAGGTACATCCAATTTTAAATGCAATGCTGAATTTCAAAAACCCTCCCACCTTCCTTCAAACTCTACAATCCCATCTGTTGACTTATATCCTTCTTATATTGTGTGCAACATGACAATGTTGTTTTAGGTTTTATTTTTCTATTTCTTTGACTCTTACTCCCCTCTCCGCTGTCTTCTTCCCTTCTTGATTTCCTCTTAACTGGTATTTTTATTTCTGTTTTTATTTTTTTTGTATATTAGCAATAATTAATTGATATTCCAACACCATCTCCACCATAGGAAGTCCTTGCACTATTGCTGTTTATTTTTCCCTTTCTTCCTCTATTTGATCTAATGACATTATACTAAAACACAAATATCCAGCAATACTGGGTGTTCTATACTCAAAACTTCTTAAATATTTTCAGAACTGTTGATAAAAGAGTGACTGCAGGTAGCAGAAGGTTTCAATCATTTCAGCACCATTCTAGAAATAGAGGCATGCAGAAACTTACTTATTTTCTGTAAAGACAAGACTTTTTTTTCCAGAACAAACTTAACGTGAATACATTTAAGATCTCAACCTCAATCATAAGTTGAGATGTGACATAGCTCTCCTTTGATGAGACTTGTCTCTGATTTGGAAATCTTGAATGAGATTTTTAAACATTCTGTTGACTTCTGTCTTCTCTGCACTTAGGCACAGCAAAATTCCTGATGAAAAACATGCACACACATGGAGTCCTTCTCTCCAGATTTTTATTTCTTATAATTTTTAGCCTTACATTCTATAAATTCTTGCTTGTTTGTTAATGACATGAAACATATTGTATGTATGTGTGTGCATGTTCACATGGATGCTTGTACATATGTGTACATTTATTTGTGGCACACATATGGTTGCATGTCATAGTATTTTTTTAGCCTGAGGTTAATGCTACATGTCTTTCCTTTGGATTTCTCTGTCTTATGTTTTTAAGACATGATACTTCCCAAAGGAGTCAAGGACACAAAGAAAACACAGAGAATAGATTATATAGGACTCATAAGGGATCACAGAGACTGAATTGACAACCAGGGAGCCTGTATGTGATAGACCTAGGAACTCTGCATACGTGTTACAGTTGCATAACTTGATCCTCTTGTGAGAATCCTAATAGTTGGAGCAGGAGCTGTCTCTGACTCTTTTTTCACCTATTGGTATCCTAATCTTCATACTAGGTTGTCTTGTTTATCCTTAATATAAGGTGGGGGGGGTTGCCTAGTCTTATGGTGAATTGATATACATGTTTGATAATATCCATGGCAGATCTGCCCTTTTCAGAATAGAAACAAATGAAGGAGGAGTGAGGGCAGAGGGGACATGAGGGGGCTTGGAAGAGAGGAGGGAGCGAAACTCTGCTCAGGATATAAAATAAGTGAATACATCAATAAATAAATTAGAAAAAAAACTGGCAGATGAGCTGTGATATCTCATTGTTCTAGAACTCAGTAGACAGACTCTGAAGGAAGGAAAAGCCCGCAAATAAATTTGTCACTTCATTCCCAGCTCTAAAATTATAGGTCTATATCAGTCTCGCTGGGTTTATTTTTTAGTTCTTTGAAACAAATTCAAGTCCTAATGTTTTTTATAGCAAATATTCTATCATCTGAAGTGTCTTCCCAATAATTAAGCAAAATTTTAAAGAAATTTGATGTTATTTTTTAAATTCTTTATCTCTTTTTATTTTTCTTTTTAATTTCATTACAACCTCCACAAGTGTTCAGCAAAAACAATTTAGAAAAAATAGAACTATTAATGAGGTTAAAGAAATACTTTAAAAATCACTCTTACTAATATTTATTATCCCTGAATGAGTGTATTAGAATCAGTGATTGAAGAAATTGAATAGAGAAGTAAAAGTAATTTTAGGGTTTATTAACAGGTTGACATTATATGCTTTTTAACTTATTTGATTTGATAGAATAACTTTAATTTAATTTTAAATGTGTTCTTGTAATATCCAGATTGAGGACATAAGGATGCAGCCTTCTTCAACCCTCAGTGAAGGCAGTGTCATGGGGCATTAGTGTTGGACAGAAAAATAATTTTTCAAGCTAAAAACAATGGTTTAAAAATTTAAAAACACAAAACGGCTCTTCTAGAGACATGGTTCATTTCCAAGTACACACAGGACAGCTAATAGCCATTTGCACTCCAGTTCTTGGGAATACAACATCCTATTCTGGCCTCCAAGGCATGTATATAGGCAAAACAACCACATAAATAAATAAGAGAGAGAAGAAAGAAATTTTGTTGGGTTGCAATAATTTAACTTCAAAAATAAGTTAAATGAATAAAGATCAGACCTATAGTTCTGTAGGTTCTGTAGGCCTAAGCAAGATATGAGCTTTTCAGGTGCTGCTCCAGCTTCTTTGCTTGTTGCTTCCACATGATGTTGCTAGACACTTATCCTGCTATAACCTTGATCCCACGTAAATCCTGTCTTTTTAGGTTGTCTTAGTTATGATGTTCAATCACAGCAATAGAAAGTCACTAATACAACCACCAATTGTGGAACACTTAGTAGTATAAGACTGAAATGTTAATTAGATGAACTTAAACATGAGAATGGTGGAGATAAAAATAGACTTCATAAATTAACCATGCAATTCCGGACCAACATAGAAAGATGGTGTTCAGAATGGAGAGTAAGGACATTTTTTTTTTAATGATTTTGACTTTTTCTGTTATTAAAATTAAGTTAATTTAAACCAGAAAGTAGGTTTTGAGAAAATGCTTATTTTTACATTCTACAACGGATACAATAAACATATGTTGGTAGTATATTGTATTAATAGTAAAGTTGAACATTGCATTCAAAAGCAAAACAGAATGTAAAAGGAATGAGTTATGGGCTAAATGTCTTATCTAAGAATTAGCATATCTATTTCCTGGAATCTCTTTGTGTAATTCATTTTATCATTAAAGAACAAAGTTATATTTAAGGTTGAATCTTCATTGGTTTCTTCAATGAGGGAGTTAGAGAATTGGGTTTATAATGATAACAATGAACAATGAATAACAGCACAGACTGAAATTTTATGTATTTTAGCCCTTTGTTAAGGAAAAATATCACCATCTGCTTCTGTTAGCAAATATGAATATGGAAAATAGAAGAGAAGAGCTAAAAAAACTCTCTAAACCTTGTTTTGCTGAAATTGGTTTTGGGATTTAGAGATGAAAGCAGAGGAGTGCTAGAAGACAAAGAATGTTACATTTATTTTATCCTCAGGTGATGATTTACCCCATGTTTTAATGGGTATTAATCCATCAAGGATTGACCCATGAAGTATTATATATTGATACCTTCTTGACTCCTATCCATTGATACATGTGCTCTTAAAGAAAAAAATACCTAATATACTATAAAAGAAACTATCTTTCTTGAATAGATAAAATACTTTCACATTTATATCAAGAAAAAAGACACAGCTTTAACTACTATGAAAGTTTCTAATTCTGTGCTTTTTAATCTGCATAACTATTTTCCAATTTTTGTGAGACTTTGAGTATATTATTTCTCTTAGATTTTTTGGCTTTATGAATAATACAGATAACTTAAAATTAATGTTATGAGTTTATTAATTTTGCCACATCTTGATAATTACATTCAAGTAAATTACTAGTTCTTGGCTGCAGATTTCCTTTATCAATGAGTGAGATTGGGTATGAACTTTGGGTAATAAATGGCCTTAAATGGCCCAGGATGTTCAGACCCTCTCTTTCCATGTAATTCACTTAATCTTTAGTCTTGCCCAGACTTTCTCTACACTTCAGTTAGTATCTCTATCCCCCTCTACATTTCCTTCTTCTTTTAATGTTTTTGTTTCTTTTATTGAAACTTGACTGATAACTTTAACTGAGATTCCAATAAAAAAGTAAAACAATTGTGATAAAGTGAAGTGTATCCCTAAGCAACGTTGATAAGTTTGCACTAGATGTTTATGTTAAAGCCAGAGATAGACAGATTTTTCTTTCACTTCTTAATGATGTTTTGGCCATGATTCAGCAGAGTGATTTTATAAAAATTATCTAACAGAAGAAATTATTTTTACCATGTACTCATTCAAACCCTCATTTATCTTTTATTAATTATCTTTTAGAGTCTAACAAGGTGATAATATTCTTTAAAGAAACTTGGAATTATTCAACGAATAATTTTTTCTGCTACAGAGAATATGACTAAATATTTTATTACATCATGTATACATAAACATATATATGTACACATAAATATATCTGAGATTGGATATTAAGGTTCATTCAATAATTTTCTATATATTACAAATACATAGATTATAGAAAATTTTAGTGTTTAATGAATTATCAATGAATTGTTTCATGAAATAAAATCAAGCTAAAAATTTTGAGGAAAAGAATGTTAAAATGTGTTTTTCTTATAAGCTTGTTATATGGAATCGATTTTTGCTAATATCTTTTCTCACTTACCAACTTATTTCCCATTGCCAAAGGTTTACACCCCCAAATATTCTGTGCTATTCTCATGGGCACAAGTATATCTCACATGCATAAGGAATATTTCTGATGTCAAGCTTAGAAAATTGATATCTTCTTCTCAATTTGTAATAGCTTATGATGCCTAAAGGGTTTTAGCTTATAAGCTTGAGTGTTATGATATCATAAGTAAATGAGGTTTCTACATCATAACTGTCTTATGTCAGAGAATTATATATTGAGTTTTTGAAACAATGGGTTTCAATGCTATAGAACACACATAGAACTTTTTCAGAATATGATTTCAAATGTAATATGTTGCTGACAGCCAAACAATTTTATTAGAATATTACTCAAAACATTCATTGTTTAAATATTTAAAGTACATTTGCTAATTATTAATTGTATTGATCCAGTACATACTAGTATGCATTTTACAATGACCACTTATGACACAAAATATATAAGCTTCATGATTATATACCTCAGTGACAGAAACACTGTAATATAGATCAGAACTACCACTGTTCTAAATTTTAGAAAAACTTATATTTTAATAATTTGGGAATGAATTTGTTTCTAGAAGAAGGTCTAAGTAAAAAAGAGTCTGCAAGAAATAGCAACTTTGGTGATCTTTTAGCAAGTAAAAGAGAAGAGTTCAGGGCTGATCTTGACATTTTCCTCCTCCATCTTGCCTATTTCACATGAAAAATATGCACATATACTACTATTATATGTCTCATTGAATGAAAATAATAGTTGCATCATTAGTGTGCATAATCCAAGTACAAAGGTTATGGAATTTTAAGGAGTGAAATTTGTTTCCACATGTAATATTGTACTTATTTGCATTTGCTTATCTACAAATTTAATAGATCATTTATTTCTAATAAATTTTCATGTATCCTTCATGGAACAGGCTTATAATTAAAGAGTGTTTGTTGGAAGGGATGCTTTGGGATGAAGCATTTTGTTTACTCTTTTTAATGTTAGAATAAAGAAATGGAAGAAACTGATAATAGATGCCAACACTGTTAGCATTGCCAAGTGATCTCTTACATTTTTCTCTTCTACTTTGTAATGAAGAATCACAGAATTTAGAACTGAAAGAAATCAAACTAATCTAATTTTAAATTTAGGGTTCAAAGGAAAACTATTATTTCTCATCTTACTTATAGAGAACCATCTTGGTCAACTGGGGAAAAGTCAGGTTACTAAGGAATTGCAAAGATAAGCAACAAGTGTTTGACAATGTCAGGAGGTGAAGAGATAACATTATATATTTGAGGACATCATGCAACAGCAAACTTGTGTGTTTAAAATTCTAGATAAGACAAAAAATGTAGAGAAATGGACCAGACATTCAGGTTTCTTTCTGGAACACATAATTACTTAAATATATAAGACAAAGTAGTTAGAAGTTACACTAAGACCACATAAAGTGGTTATATGGTACACACAAAAATCACAAAGTGCTTTGAAGGATATACTAAGATTACACAAGGTGGTTAAAAGTGTACACTCTGACCACAAAAAGTAGTTAGAACAGTCCAACTAGACCAGACAAAGTGTTTAGAATCGTATATCCAGACCACACCAAGTTGTTAGTAGGGTACACCCAGAACACACAAAGTGCTTAGAATGGTACACTCAGATGAGACAAAGTGATTAGCATGGATATACTCAGACAATA
This sequence comes from Microtus ochrogaster, assembly GCF_000317375.1. Taxonomy (NCBI): domain Eukaryota; kingdom Metazoa; phylum Chordata; class Mammalia; order Rodentia; family Cricetidae; genus Microtus; species Microtus ochrogaster. The sequence continues at coordinate 2,717,208 of NW_004949137.1, read as the reverse complement.
CAAAGTGGTTAGTAGGCTACATCAAGACCACACAAAGCCCATCCACACAAATTGGTTAGTATGGTACACCTATCCTCAAAAAGTGCTTAGAAGAGTACACCCAGACCACAAAAAATTATTTATAGGGTACATGCAGAACACATAAAGTACATAAGGAAATTTATCAGACTTATAGTGGTGTTAAAATACATGATAATGAGATCTGAAAAAAATTATACAAATGGGAGAAATCCAGACAATATAGATTATTCTAGCATTAACTGGAAAATTCAGGGAGAACAAAGCATAGATTGACCTGTTACGAAAGGCTTCAGAAACCAAATTCAAACTCTGATAACTTAGGTACTGACCACCCACCCCAAAAAAGCAAATTATGTTAACTCTAGTGAAGAGTAACAGTCTTTATATATTCCATATGCAAGATACAACTAGAGTGGGTTCTGTATATCCACATAATATATACTCAAATATTTAACATAGCACCTGTAATTTTTATTTTCATTGCAGTTCAAACTGAAATGATGCTTTGTATACACAGTTTAGAATGGGCTTCAATCCAATGTCTGTTTTCCTTTAAAAAGGAGGAGATGACACAAAAACAGACTGAGAAATAGAAATATGTAAGAGTTGATGATTCGTGTTGATGAGGCTTAATTAAGGCAAAGCTGATAGCTTATAGTAGGCACCAGGTATTTTAGGAGACAAGGCAAGGAAAATTCTCTCCCAGAGTCTTGAATGAAAACTGTGCTTTGAGGATATCTTTATTTCAGAACTCTAGTATAACTAGGAAGGACACTTTTGTATTGTTTTAACAAAGTTGCTCTGTGGTCATTTTTCATAATAATCTTAGAAATAAGTATAGAAGTACTTAATTTTGGATTTCCAGAATGATAATTTATAAGATGTACTAAGTATAAAAATATATTAGTAAGTTCAGGTCAACAGATGATGCAGGTCAAGGTATTATCACATATTTAGAAAAAAACATATACATGCACACGTGTGTGTGTGTGTAAGCAAATATATTACAAAAATTAACAATAAAGTTCTTAATTTATAATAACCAATGAAATATAATATACAAAATAGTAAGCAGCATTCCACATGAAAAATGAAATAATAAATAAGTGAATGGATAGGGAGGAAGTTCTCTGAGGTATATGATATATATTCATCATCACAGAAACAAGAAAACTACCACAAATTACTAAAGATATTGTGAAAGAAAGTCTTATTTCACATATGTATTCATCTCCCAAACATTTTCAATGAATGAAAACAAAAACACATATTTAGTGTGTTTATCTGACTGAATATATTCATAAGAAAACTAAACAACAGTAAAAGATGAGTAACACAATGATGTTCAAAATCACAACAATACTTTTGTGAATGGATTAACAACCAAGAGAAAGAGAAAAGTAAGATCTGGAGTTTAAGAAACAAAAATATTCTACATATTTTTCTTCCATCTTTTTTTCATTGACCTTGGTTCCCAACATGCTTCCTATCACAGTTTTTTAATGTATTGCTTTGTGTAGTTTTATATTTTCTTGTACAAATGTATTTTCATATAAAGTTTATTTTTATATTTTATTTTATAATTCATTTTATAAAATAACCACCATTTCCCCTCTCTTGTTTCCTTCCCATCTCCCCAGTGTCCCCTCAACCTATCTCCATCTGCTCCTCAGCAAGGATAAGGTTTTCCATGGGGAGTTAGCAAAACCGGGCACATTCACTTGAGGCACGAACAAGCCCCTGGCTCCCATTAGGGCTGAGTAAGGCACCCCAACATGTTGAGTGAGCCATACCTTCTGCATGTGACAGAGTTTTGTAGTGTGATCTGTGTGGTGGATTCCTTGCAGTGGGGCCAGGTTCCATCCCTAGTTTATGAGCTGCTTTTTTTTTTTTAATTTTTTATTGAGAAAAAAAAGTTTCCACCTCCTCCGAGCCTCCCATTTCCCTCCCCCTCCTCCCGCTCCTCTTCTCCTCCCCCTACTTCTCTACCCCTCCCTCTCCAGACCGAAGAGCAGTCAGGGTTCCCTACCCTGTGGAAAGTCCAAGGTCCTCCCCCCTCCGTCCAGGTCTAGGAAGGTGAACATCCAAACAGACTAGGCTCCCACAAAGCCAGAAAATGAAGTAGGATCAAAACCCCGTGCCATTCATTGTCCTTGGCTTCTCATCAGCCCTCATTGTTCGCCATGTTCAGAGAGTCTGGTTTTATCCCATGATTTTTCAGTCACAGTCCAGCTGGCCTTGGTGAGCTCCCAATAGATCAGCCCCACTGTCTCAGTGGGTGGGTGCACCCCTCGTGGAGAGAAAAGTGAGAAGGGGAGGATGGGGGGAACTTGAGGAAACAGGATGATTGGAATAAAGGAAGGTTGGATAGAGAAAAAGGGAAGCACATATCTTAGTTAAGGGAGCCACCGTCGGGTTGGCAAGAGACTTAAACCTAGAGTGCCTCCCAGGAGCCCATGGTGATGTCCCCAGTTAGTTCCTTGGGCAGTTGAGGATAGGAAACCTGAAATGACCCTATCCTATAGCCATACTGATGAATATCTTGCATATCACCATAGAACCTTCATCTGGCGATGGATGGAGATAGAGACAGAGACCCACACTGGAGCACTGGACTTAGCTCCCAAGGTCCCAATGAGGAGCAGAAGGAGGGAGAACATGAACAAGGAAGTCAGGACTATGAGCTGATTTTTAAGTTTAATTTTAAATGTGCTGGCACACTCTTGCAATCTAGCTAGTGAAGAAGATAAGACAAGAAGATACTGAGTCCATCTGGACTACACAATCAGATATGATCTCAAAGTATAAAATAACAATAGTAAAACATGATGGGCATGCATGATGACCAAAGTATTATTAGGTGGAATTACATACAAGTTATCTAGATTGTAAAACCTTGGCAGGCCAGAGAACCTAAGCTTTTTGTTGTTGTTTGCTTGCTTGCTTTTTTGTAGTCTTACAAAAAGTATATAACATATGACTACTCAGTAGGATTATAGAAGAAACAGAAATTTTAATTAACTGCTATTTCTTTGTTTCTTTTGGCATAGTAACAGACTTGAACTATATAGGGAAGGGCTAGGATCTTCTTTAAATGAAGTGAATAAATAAAACATACAAAAATACTAAAACATTGTTTGTTGCTGAAAAAATTCTCACTTTTTTTTTTTTTTTTTTTAGAATTAGCACCTGAAACTTCTTTATGCATAAGTAACCTCTCTGGGGAAACAGGAGAATCTCTGTCTCTCAGGTAAGTATAAACTCTATCGTTGCAGGCATATTTATTGTGTTCACTCTCTTGGTAAGCACTTTTTATGACATTGTTTAGTATATGAATGAACGGTTTGCAAAGATTTATGAAAAAGTGAATGAATCAATAACAGATGTGAGAATAAAAAGTTGGTGATAGAAAGTCTTACATATGAAAGGGGAAATTACAGGATGCACGTTAACCAAAGAGGTTGGAAATCTTTACCTGGATGAGGAACTTGGATCTATAGCTCTTCAGGGAAGCATGTGCTCATCTGCTTGCCTGATGGGCAAGAGATCAGAACATGTAGTGTAAAAGGACAATGTATGGTAAGAAAAAGAGACTTAGTAGATCGTTCAATGTCATTTGATAAGCTGAAGAGAAAACAAGCAGATTGAGGAAATCTGATAAAGGAAGAAGTTGGTTGCAAATCCACTTGAGTCCTCTCTGAATGAAGGATGTGTATGGAGTTGTTCTTTTCATGATTATTTGCAACTACTCTATCTGGCTAAACCTCCAAAGTCTAGATATTAAAGTTAATTTGTATTATGGAGTTTAGCAATTAGTTTGGTCAATGAATTGAAATTGTACTCCTAACGACTTAAAAAATTCATACTTTAAATATGAGATGCTATTTTTCTTTTTTAATTGGTTTTTATTGAGCTCTACATTTTTCTCTGCTCCCCATACTGCCTCTCCATTCCCCCTACAATCCTCACAATGTCCTCATGCTCCCAATTTACATAGGAGATCTTGTCTTTTTCTACTTCCCATGTAGGTTCGATCTATGTAAGTCTCTCTTAGTGTTCTCTTTGTTGTTTAAGATCTCTGGGATTGTGATTTGTACGCTGGTTTTCTTTGCTTTATGTTTAAAAACCACCTATGAGTGAGTACATGTAATAACTGTGTCTGGGTTACCTTACTCAAAATAATGTTTTCTAGCTCCATCCATTTTCCTGCAAAATTCAAGATGTCGTTATTTTTTTCTGCTGTGTAGTATTCCATTGTATAAAAGTACCACATTTTCCACAAATTTCCCAACCCTCAGGAACAGATTATTTCTGGGGGATGTTTGGGAATATCTAGAAGTCTTTCTAGAATTATATCACAGTTTGCATAATAACTTACAGTTGCTTCCCTTCTTACACTGACCATTAGTACCTACTGCAAAGAATGGATTGATTATTGTGGGTCCCTTGGTCTATAAGTTCTTTGTGGCCAATAAATTTAGATCAATTTGCATAGATATTTTACCTAACAATATTCTTCACAAAGAGGACTTGTTTAATAAGTATTTCATTGAAAAGAACAACACTTGTATACAAAATTCTTACAATCTGTCTTAAATTCTTGGCATAGCAAAAACATATGGTGTCACATATATTTGTATAAATATATACTATAATTATAAGTATATCCATATACTATATGTACTATATTCATGAGCTTGTTTTAAAGTTAAGAGCTTTGTGGAAGACATAAAGATTTGTTTCTCTATTGAAGAATTCATTTAAGTAGAATGTTCATTTTTTTCACTGTCAAGTTTGATGATAACCAGTGTACTAGTTACAGTGTAACTATCCCTGGGCAAAAGATAAATCTGTGTACTGATAGATATCTCAGGACTTTCATTCTTAAGATTCAATGTAGGTTATTGAAAACACTGATATGCTTGGTAAATTTTCCCATTATGATTGGAATTTGAAATATATCACCAAATCCTGTGCTTAAAGGTATGATATCAAATCCATGAAAATACTGGAGTTGGAGAAAATGTTAGGAAATATTGACAAGACAAAATAGTTTAGGCCATTGAAGGTATGCTTGTAAAGGTGATATTAGGTTCCAACCTCCTCTGTCTTTTGCTTTTTAGCCATTAGCAGATATGCATTTTCTTTGCCCACCTGTTATCTCATGGTATGTGCCACCACAGAATTAAAACAGTGTGACCAAATGATCATAAAGTGAACTCTATGAAACCCAAGAAAAAAGAAATACTTTTTTAATATATGCTGTTTATCTCAATAGAAATGTAACATATAACTTACTAATGAACTGACTCTGTGGAACCTGGATTAGTCAGATATTCCACAAGAGACCCTTACATCTTCCAGAATCATCTATAAGAATCTAATAACTGACCAAGTAAATATGCTAATGAATTATAAACTAACACCAAGATATATGATACATTGTTATGAATGCTTTGTTAAATGTTAATGATTATGAATATGTTGTTATATCAGGCATTGCTGCTTGGTATCTGAGACCAATTTTATCTCTTACTCTCTTTCATTGACCATATAGTTTGAGTGAAGGCAATCCTTCCCAATGTTGCAAGAGATGATATGACTGACATAATGTAAAAAACCACAATTTTAATTTTATGTAGTGTTGGAGAGAGGTCACATGTTGGTTCCAGGCAGCCCAGCTAGCTTAGGCCTGAAATAATCACACAGAAACTGTATTAATTAAATCACTTCTTGGCCTATTATCTCTAGCTTCTTATTTGCTAACTCTTATATTAATTTAATCCATTAATCTGTAAATCACCATGTGACTGTGGTTTACTAGGTAAAGTTCCCAGCATCCATCCCCAACAGATCCATGGCTTCTCTTTAACTTCACCTTCTTTCTCATATGCTAAGGGCCAAGTCAGTTTCTTTATTTATTAACCAATAAAAGCAACACATAGACAGAAGAACCTCCTACACAATTTCCTCTTTGTGTTTAAACAAAAAGGAAGGCTTTAACATAATAACTTATATATAACAAAAAAGGTATCAAGCAAGAATTATACTTACAATATTTATATATTCTTTATTTTTTATCATAACTAAGGAAAAATACAACTATAACTATACATTCTTCAACTCCATCAAAGAGTTCAGAAGAATATAATATTATCTAAGTAAACAGGAAGTGCATTATAAGCAACTTCCAAAATTCTACAATTGGCAGAGATGTCTTGCTACCTTTACAGTCACACAAAGTTCTTTTTTTTATTGAAAAAGGGAAAAAAAGTATCTGCCTCCTCCCAGCCTCTCATTTCCCCCCCTCCTCCCATCCTTCTCCCCCTCTCCCCACTCCTCTTGCCCCCCCCCTCCAGTCCAAAGAGCAGTCAGGGTTCCCTGCCCTGTGGAAAGTCCAAGGTCC
>NW_004949137.1:2699298-2709454 GCF_000317375.1 Microtus ochrogaster | reverse complement strand
CCAGTCAGTAGGTTGCCTTTTTGTCTTAGTGACAGTGTCCTTTGCTTTACAGAAGCTTCTCAGTTTTAGTAGGTCCCATTTATTCAATGTTGCCCTTAATGTCTGTGCTGCTGGGGTTATACATAGGAAGCGATCTCCTGTACCCATCTGTTGTAGGGTATTTCCCACTTTCTCTTCTGTCAGGTTCAGTGTGTTCGGGCTGATATTGAAGTCTTTAATCCATTTGAACTTAAGTTTTGTGCATGGTGATAGATATGGGTCTATTTTCATTCTTCTAAAAGTTGACATCCAGTTGTGCCAGCACCATTTGTTGAAGATACTTTCTTTCTTCCGTTGTATACTTTTAGCTCCTTTATTGAAAATGAGGTGATCATAGGTTTGTGGGTTAAAATTCAGGTCTTCTACTCGATTCCATTGGTCGACTTCTCTGTTTTTATGCCAGTACCACACTGTTTTCATTACTGTAGCTCTGTAATAGAGTTTGAAGTCAGGGATGGTAATGCCTCCAGAAGATCCTTTATTGTATAGGATTGTTTTGGCTACTGCCAAACTACCCAGCTACTGCCTCTCTCTTCCTATCCCATCCCAGCTTGCTCCCAAATACCCCTTCCCTTCTTAAGGGCCAGTGAATCCCCCAGCTCAGCCTGTTTGGGGCTGGGATCGGGCGGTGAGTACAACTGGGTCGAAGTTCCTTTTTTTCACTAATCCTGCATGTAGAAAGTTAGTCCTTTTGTCTGAGAGGTCCCTGGCCAGCAAATGACCCTGATCCTGTACTAGAAGATTCATTGGAGGTGTGAGTGTGTTCCTGAATGGCCAGTAGAAGCACCAGAATGGGAGCACAGACACTCCTCAACCCCCTAAACTGTCTGGTCATTCTGTAGGGGCTTCTATCCCCAGCTACTGCCTCTCTCTTCCTATCCCAAACCAGCTTGCTCCGAGGCACCCTTTCCCTTCTTAGGGGTCATAAGATCCATCAGCTCAGCCTGTTTGTGGGCTGGGATGGGGTGGTGAGTCCAACCAGGAAGAAGTTTCTTTGTTTCACTAAACCTTCATGCAGCAAACTAGTCCTTTTGTCTGTGAGGTCCCTGGCCAGCAACTGGCCCAGATCCTGTACTAGAAGATCCATTGGAGAGCTTTTGGAGGAAGAGATGGGCAGGCACCAAGGCAAAAATTCCTTTAACAATCTCAAAAAAAAAGACATGATAACACCAGAAACCAGTGAACATACAACAGGAAGACTTGAACACCCTAATCCAAAAGAAGTAGAAAAAAATAGACATTATGAAAGTGATAGAGTCCCTTAAACAGGATGTGAAAAACTCCCTTAAAGAAATGGATGAGAAGAATAAGAAAAAGTTTGAAGAAATGAATAAATCCCTAAAAGATATCCTAGTACTAAGCAAAAGACAATCAAACAGATAATGGAAACAGTTCAAGACTTGAAAACTGAAATGGAAGCAACGAAGAGAATGCAAACTGAGGGCTGGCTGGATATGGAAAATCTAGGTAAACAAACAGAGACTACAGAGACAAGCATAAGCAACAGAATAGAAGAGATAGAAGGTAGAATCTCAGATGCTGAAGACACTATAGAGAAAAGAAACGCACTGATCAAAGAAAACAGAAAATCCAACAAATTCTTATCACAAAACATCCAGGAAATCTGGGACAAAATAAAAATATCAAACCTGAGAATAATAGGGGTAGAAGAAGGAGAAGAATTACAGCTCAAAGGCCCAGAAAATATATTCAACAAAATTATAGAAGTAAACTTTCTCATCCTAAAGAAGGATATTCCTATGAAGGTTGAAGAAGCATATAGAACACTGAATAGACTAGATCAAAAAAAAAATCCCCTCACCATATAATAATCAAAACAAAACATACAGAATAAAGAAAGAATATTAAGAGCTGCAAAGGAAAAAGGTCAAGTAACTTATAAAGGTAAACCTATCAGACTTACATCTGACTTCTCTATGGAAACCATGAAAGCCAGAAGGTCTTGGACAGATGTGCTAGTGCTACAGACACTAAGAGACCATGGCTGCAAGCCATGGTGACTACTATACCCAGCCAGGCTTTCATTCACCATCAACAAAGACAAAATATTCCAGGATAAAAGCAAATTTAAACAATACGTATCCACAAATCCAGCCTTACAGAAAGTAATAGAAGAAAAATCACAACCCAGGGAATACAACAATGCCCACAATAACTCAGACATGTAGCAACCCTTCACCAGCACAACTCAAAGAAGGGATTTATACAAACTCTACCACAAAATAAATAAATAAATAAAATAACTGGAGTTAACATCCACTGGTCATTAATATCACTTAATATCAATGGAATCAATTCACCTATAAAAATGCATAGGCTAAGAGATTGGATTTTAAAACAGGATCCAACATTCTTCTTCATTCTTCAACATTCAAGAAACACACCTCAACCACAAAGACAGACATACAACTCAGAGTAAATGGTTGGGAAAAGGTTTTTCAATCAAATGGACCTAAGAAACAAGCTGATATGGCTATACTAATTTCTAACAAAGTTGACTTCAAACTAAAATCAATCAGAAGAGATGGAGATGGGTATTTTATACTCGTAACAGGAACAATTCAACAGGATGAATTCTCAATCCTGAATTTCTATGCCCCTAATATCAAAGCACCCACTTATGTAAATGAAATATTATCAGAACTCAAGGCAGACATCAAACCCCATACACTAATAGTAGGAGATTTCAACACTCCTCTCTCAATAATGGATAGGTCAATCAGAGAGAAACCTAACAGAGAAATAAGAGAATTAATGGAGGTAATGAATCAAATGGACTTAACAGACATCTATAGAACATTCCACCCAAATAGAAAAGAATATACCTTCTTCTCAGCATCCCATGGAACCTTCTTGAAAATTGACCACATACTCGGTAACAGAGCAAACTTCCACAGATACAAAAAATATTAGTAACCACCTGTGTCTTATTGGATCACCATGGCATAAAGTTAGAATTCAACAACAATTCTACCCCCAGAAAGCCTACAAAATCATGGAGGCTGAAAAGTCAACTAGTGAACCACCCCCAGGTCAGAGAAGAAATAAAGAAAGAAATTAAAGTCTTCCTTGAATTCAACGAAAATAAAGACACAACATACCCAACCGTATGGAACACTATGAAAGCAGTGCTAAGAGGAAAGTTCATAGCTCTAAGTGCTCACATTAAAACAAACAAACAAACAAACAAAAAATGGAGAAAGCTCACATTAGAGACTTAAGAGCAAAGCTGAAAGCTCTAGAAAAAAAAAAGAAGCAGACTCACCCAGAAGTAGAAGAATACTGGAAATAATCAAAATGAGGGCTGAAATCAACAAAATAGAACCACAAAAAACAGTCCAAAGAGTCAATGAAAGAAAGAGCTGGTTCTTTGAGAAAGTCAATAAGATTGACAAACCCTTATCCAAACTAATCAAAAGGCAGAGAGAGAACATGCAACTTAACAAGATCAGAAATGAAAAGGGGGATATAACAACAGACACTGAAGAAATTCAGAGAATCATTAGGTCTTACAACAAAAGCTTATATGCCACGAAGTTGGAAATTGTAAAAGAAATTGACTTGTTTTTAGATAAGTACCATTTACCAAAATTAAATTAAGAGCAGGTGAACAATTTAAAAAGTCATGGGGTTTTGATCCTACTTCATGTTCTGTCTTTGTGGGAGACTAGCCAGTTTGAATGTTCACCTTCCTAGACTGGGTGGAGGGGGGAGGACCTTGGACTTTCCACAGGGTAGGGAACCCTGACTGCTCTTCAGACTGGAGAAGGAGGGGGAGAGGTATGGGGGTAGGGGGAGAGGGGCAGGAGGAGGGGGAGGGAAGTGGGAGACAGAGAGGAGGTGGAAATTTTTTCAATAAAAAAAATAATAAAAAGATGTGAGGATATAGAAGCTGTCATAAAAAAAAAAACCTCATAACCACAAAAGCCCAGGACCTAATGGTTTTAATGCAGAATTTTATCAGAATTTCCAAGAAGAGCTGATACCTATACCCCTTAATATGTTTCACATAATAGAATCAGAACAGTCATTGTCAAACTCTTTTTATGAAGCTACAGTCACCCTGATTTCAAAACCACACAAAGACCTAATCAAGAAATAGAATTACAGACCAATCTCACTCATGAACATCAATGCAAAAATTCTCAATAAAATTCTGGCAAACAGAATCCAAGAACACATTCAAAAATTATCCATTATGATCAAGTAGACTTCATCCCAGAGACACAGGGCTAGTTCAACATATGAAAATCTATTAGTGTAATCCATCATATAAATAAACTGAATGAAAAAAATGTATGATCATTTCATTAGATGTGGAAAAAGCACTTGACAAAATTCAACATCCCTTTATGATAAAGGTTTTGGAGAGGTTATGGATACAAGGATATTTCCTAAATATAATAAAAGCAATGTACAGCAAGCCAACAGCTAATATCAAATTAAATGGAGAGAAACTCAAAGCCATTCCACTAAAATCAGGAACAAGACAAGGCTGTAAACTTTCACCATATCTCTTCAACATAGTTCTTGAAGTTCTAGAAATAGCAATAAGACAACACAAGGTGATCAAGGTTAATTGAGTTTGAAAGGAAGAGGTAAAATTGTTATTTGCAGATGATATGATAGTGTACATAAGCGACCCCAAAAACTATACCAAAGAACTTCTACAGGTGATAAACACCTTTAGTAGCGTGGCAGGATACAAGATCAACTCCAAAAAATCAGTTGCCTTATGATACATAAAAACAAAGAAGCAGAGAGGAAAATCATAGAAATACCTCCTTTCATGATAGCCACAAATAGCACAAAGTATCTTGGGGTAACTCTAACCAAGGAAGTGAAAGATCTATTTGAAAAGAACTTTAAGTCTTTGAAGAAAGAAACTGAAGAGGATACCAGACAATGGAACGAACTACCATGCTGTTGGATAGGGAGGATCAACATAGTAAAAATGGCAATTCTACCAAAAGCAATCTATAGATTCAATGCAATCCCCATAAAAATCCTAACAAAATTTTTCACAGACTTTGAAAGAACAATAATCAACTTTATATGGAAAAACAAAAAACCCAGGATAGCAAAAACAATCCTATACAATAAAAGTACTTCTGGAGGCATTACCATCCCTGACTTCAAACTCTATTACAGAGCTACAGTAAAGAAAACAGCTTGGTATTGGCACAAACACAGAAATGTTGACCAATGGAATTGAATGGAGGACCCGGATATTAATCCACAAATCCATGAACACCTGATTTTCGATATAGTAGCTAAAATTGTAAAATGGAAGAAAGAAAGCATCTTTAACAAATGGTGCTCGCATAACTGGATGTCAACCTGTAGAAGAATGAAAATACATCCATATCTATCACCATGCACATGACTCAAGTCCAAATGGATTAAAGTCTTCAATATTAGTCTGAACACACTGAACCTGATAGAAGAGAAAGTGGGAAGTACTCTACAACACATGGGCACAGGAGACCACTTCCTACGTATAACCCCAGTAGCACAGACAATAAGGGCAACATTGAATAAATGGGACCTCCTGAAACTGAGAAACTTCTGTAAAGCAAAGGACACTGTCATTAAGACAAAAGGGCAACCTACTGATTGGGAGAAGTATTATGTATCATGAAATATATCATATTCACCAACCCCACATCAGACAAATGTCTGATCTCCAAAATATATAAAGAACTCAAGAAACTAGACTATAAAATGCTAATTAACCCAATAAAAAATGGGACACTGAACTGAACAGAGAATTCTCAACAGAAGAAGTTCAAATGGCCAAAAGACACTTAAGGTCATGTTCAACCTCCATAGCGATCAGGGAAATGCAAATCAAAACAACTTTGAGATATCATCTTGCACCTGTCAGAATGGCTAAAATCAAAAACACCAATGACAGCCTTTGCTGGAGAGGATGTGGAGTAAGGAGAACACTCAACCATTGCTGGTGGGAATGTAAACTTGTGCAACCACTTTGGAAATCAGTGTGGTGATTTCTTAGGAAATTTGGGATTAACCTACCCCAGTATCCAGCAATTCCACCCTGGGAATATACCCAAGAGATGCCCTATCATACTACAAAAGCATTTGTTGAACTATATTCATACCAGCATTAATTATAATAGCCAGAACCTGGAAACAATCTTGATGCCCCTCAATTGAAGAATGGATAAAGAAAGTGTGGAATATATATGCAATAGAATACTACTCAGCAGTAAAAGACAATGACATCTTGAGTTTTGCATGCAACTGGATGGAAATAGAAAACACTATTCTGAGTGAAGTAACTCAGACCCCAAAAGATGAATATGATATGTGCTCACTCCTTAGTGGATTCTAGCCATAAATAAAGGACATTGGGCCTATAATTCATGATCCTAGAGAAGCTGAATAAGAAGGTAAACCCAAATAAAAACATGTAGTTGTTCTCCTGGATATTGGAAGTAGACAAGATTGCCAGGAAAAAATTGGGAGCTTGGGGGTGGGTTTGCAGTGGGGGTAAGGGGAGATGGAATGAGAGAAGGGAGAAGAAGAGGATGGGGTGAGCTTGGGGGAATGGGATAGTAGGGATGGAGGAAGGGTGGATATGGGAACAGGGAAGTTGATATCTTAATTAAGGAAACCATTTTAAGGTTGGCAAGAGACTTGACTCTAGTGGGGTTCCCAGGTGTCCAAGGAGATGTTCCCAGCCTATTCCTTGGGCAGCTGAAGACAGGGCACCTGAATTGGCCTTATCCTATAGCCACACTGATGAATATCTTGTATATCACCATAGAACCTTTATCTGGCGATGGATGGAGATAGAGACAGAGGCCCACATTGGAGCTTTGGAATGAACTCCCAAAGTCCAAATGAGGAGCAGAAGGAGGGAGAACATGAGCAAGGATGTCAGGACCGTGAGGGTTGTGTCCACCCACTGAGATGGTGGGGCTGATCTAATGGGAGCTCACCAAGGCCAGCTGAACTGGGACTGATGGGGCATGTGATCAAACCAGACTCTCTGAATGTGGCTGACTATGAGGGCTGACTGAGAGGTCAAGGACAATGGCACTGGGTTTTGATTCTACTGTATATACTGGCTTTGTGGGAGCCTAGTCTGTTTGGATGCTCACCTTCCAAGTCCTGGATGGAGGGGAGAGGACCTTGGACTTTCCACAGGGCAGGGAATCCTGACTCCTCTTTGGACTGGGGAGGAATGGGGAGGTGGAGGGAGGAGGGAAATGGGAGAAGGGAAGGAGGTGGAAATTTTTAATAAAAAAATCCTTTACAGGGGGCTGGAGAGATGGCTCAGAGGTTAAGAGCATTGCCTGCTCTTCCAAAAGTCCTGAGTTCAATTCCCAGCAACCACATGGTGGCTCACAACCATCTGTAATGAGGTCTGGTTCCCTCTTCTGGCCTTCAGGCATACACAAAGACAGAATATTGTATACATAACAAATAAATAAATATTTAAAAAAAATCCTTTACAGAAAAAAACTATCCTCATTAAACACTGATTTGACAATGGGCTAATACACAAAATAGATGAAGAACTCAAGAAGCTAGACATCAAACCAAATAATTCTATTAAAATTTGGGAAGTAGATCTAAATTGCAAATTATCTAAAGATGAATTTCATTTGTCAAAATCACAGAGAACCACCTGCCTCTGCCTCCCGAGTGCTAGGATTAAAGGCATGCGCCACCATCACCCGGCTGTCCAAAAAGTCTTTAGAGAAATGTTCAACATACTTAGCCATCAGGGAACTGAAAATCAAAATATCTCTGAAATTCCATAATATACCTGTCAGAATGGCTCAAATCAAGAACACAACTGATTATGCATGTTGGTGAGGACATGGAATAAAAGGAACTCTTCTCCATTGCTGGAGGGAGTTCACACACTTTGTACATCATTACTGTGGTTCCTCAGAAAGTTGGGAATTGATCTAACTCAAAATCCAACTATCAATTCTTGTACACATATCAAAGGATGCATCACCCTACCACAAGGACACTTGCTTAACTTTTTCCCTAAAAGTGTTATTCATAACAGCAAGAGCCTGAAAACAACCTAGATATTGCACAATGAAGGAATGGGTAGAAATTTATACATACCTCTGTGGAGGCCCACAGAAGTGGATCTCTTCCATCTTGACTAAAAGTCAGAGAATTCAGTCTTACCTTCAAGATTAAACAACAGAATGTTTTGATCTAAGGTATGGCTACTGGATGTATTGCTAAAGCTGTGGTTTCTGGAAGTCTTGCTATTAAAAAACCAGTCAAGATGATGTTTTAGGGTGTGTTTACCAGATGTTTTGAGATAAGGAGTTATTTGTGTTTGCTTGTTTTTTGTATCATGGAAGCCTTGTGCCCTCCCCTTTCAATTGGGGTATATGAAGACTATAAGTGATAAGCTCAGGACTGCTCACAGGATTCACAGGATGCTTTCCATACTCTATCTTTTGCTTCTCAACTATTTCTTTCTTTCATCCTCACTCCTCCCTTCAAGTTGCCATGAACAAGTCTGCTTGATAAGGGACTTAAAAATAGAGATTTAAATGAAGGACACCACAATGTGATGATATATCTCAGATGAAAGTAAAGTGAAGTAGTGGTGGGTAACAGCACAACTTTTTTCCTGCTGCAGCTGAAAACAAACAAGCTTTCAGTTGGCTTTTCATCAACACCATTTAAATGTTTCGTGGCAGGACCTCTTAAGAGCTGCAGGGTATTGCAGCTGAAGCTGAGTCAGGAAGCCTCTCTTAGATGAGGCGCTTGCTTGCCTCTAGCAAGCAAAGCAGACCCCAGAAATCGCTGCTACCAAGAAAACATGCTTTACTCTTTTGCAAGCTTTCTCAGGCTTTCAGTGGATTCAGTTGTCCACACGTATGGGTGCCATTTTGTAGTAATAGGAGCAGCGGGGCTGAGTCCTATAATAAAGCTTGATGTCAGGGATGGTGATGCCTCCAGAAGTTCCTTTAATGTGGAGGATTATTTTGGTTATCCTGTGGTTTTTGTTTCTCCATATGAAATTTAGTATTGTTCTTTCAAGGTATGTGAAGAATTATGTTGGAATTTTGATAAGGATTGCATTGAATCTATTAATGCTGCTTTTGGTAGGATTGCCATTTTTATTAAACTGATCCATTAGCATGGGAGGTTTATCCATTTTCTGGTATCTTCTTTAATTTCTTTCTTTTTTTTTCTTTATTTTTTTATTTTCCTTGAACACATGCAACATATTTATTTTATTGTTTTTTTTTTTTTTTACTGAACTATTTCTGAAAAATCAATGTGTAACAACATGGAAATCCCAGCACTTGGGAGGCAGAGGCAGGCGGATCTCTGTGAGTTCAAGGCCAGCCTGATCTACAAACCAAGTTCTAGGACAGCCCGGTCTACACAGAGAAACCCTGCCTTTAAAAACAAGAAAGAAAAAAAAAATCAAAAAATGAATGAAGTAGATTTTGGGAAGGGTAAGAGAATTATTTTGTCTCTTTGAGGCAGAACTGATGTGGGATTCCCTTCTATATGCTGTGAATATGTTTTATTGCCATTGGGTAATAAAGAAGCTGTTCCTTCAGCCAGCTGCTTAAATGAGAAAAGCCAGGAGGAAACTTCAAACAGAGATGTAGTAAGAGTAGGTGGAGCCTCAAAAAAGCCATGTATCTGCTGAAGGAGACAGATGCCCGGGAACCTTACTGGTAAATGATGAGCCTCATGGTAAAATACAAAATAATAGTAATGGGTTAATTTAAGATGTAAGAGCTAACTAGAAATATGCTTAAGCAATAGGACAAGCAGTGTTTTAATTAATATAGTTTCTGTGTCATTATTTTGTTATTTTGGATCTGGGTGGCCAGGAAATGAACAAGCAGCCTCTGTCTCTACAGACTTCTTCAGCATTTTCCATTTGCAGTATATTTCAATCTGACAAATATTCATGTGACCACAGGAGTATTTGCATATGCATATATACATGTACATATATATCTAAATAGCTATCCTCCTGGGTAGGGGAAGTAGACAAGATTGCCAGGCAAAAAATCGGGATCTTAAGGGTGGGGTGGGAGGGGGGTAAGGGGAGATGGGGAGA
>NW_004949137.1:2691709-2698491 GCF_000317375.1 Microtus ochrogaster | reverse complement strand
ATAAAAAATAAAATACATTTAATTTCTTTCTTTAAAGAAGACCATGATGGGGAAACCCACTCAAACAATTTACCAGATCTAATGGGATATCACCAACTCCAGAAAGACAGTGAAGAAACCATCATATGCCCAAACTATTCCTTCTAAATGTGGGCGATAATTGTATGGCTGGGCAGACTGCAGGGCCACTGTCAGTGGCACCAGGGTTTGTCCCTACTGCTTGTACTTGCTTTTCGGGAAACTATTCTCTTTGGATAGATATCATGCTCAGCATAAATACAGTAGGCAGGGCCTTGGATCTTCCCCAAACCATGTACCCTACCCTCTCTGAGGAGTGGATGGTGGGTAGGTAGGGGGGCTACCTGGAGGTAATGGGTGGAGGGGAGGGAGTGGGGACTGGGATTGGTATGTAAAATTTAAAAAAATAGTTTTTTTTCCTTCTTTAAAAAATAAAATAAATTTCGCCAGGCGGTGGTGGCGCACGACTTTAATCCCAGCACTCGGGAGGCAGAGGCAGGCGGATCTCTGTGAGTTCGAGGCCAGCCTGGTCTACAAGAGATCCAAAAAAAAAAAAAATAAATAAATAAATAAATAAATAAATTTATATGTTATAAGAGCTAATACGAAGCACAAGCTAATGGGGCAATCAATTTATAACTTATGTAGACTTCTGTGTGATATTCTTTGGGATATACCTGCTGTTGGAACTGGGCAGGACAGAAACCCCAACAAGCAGGCTCAGATGTTACACCCTACCCTCTCTGAGGAGTGTATGGTGGGTAGGTAGAGGGGCTAGGTGGAAGTAATGGGTAGAGGGGAGGGAATAGGAACTGGGATTGGTATGTAAAATGTAAAAAGATAGTTTTTGTTCTTTCCTTAAAAAAATAAAATAAATTGCAGGGCGGTGGTGGGACATGCCTTTAATTCCTGCACTCGGAAGTTCGAGACCAGCCTGGTCTACAAGAGCTAGTTCCAGGACAGGCTCCAAAAACCACAGAGAAACCCTGTCTCCAAAACCCCCCCAAAAAAAAACAATAAAATAAATTTAAAAAGAAATTAAACTTCAGAAATAGGATATTAGGAAAAACAACTTATAAACTTTGAAAGATTCTTCAGATATTATTGGGAGATATTCAATGACTATGGCCCTATATTAAATTGTTTACAGGTGAACTTGAGCCCTTCGATGAAAATTTAAGGGGAGCAAATGCTGCCAGACAAGTGATGGTTCAAGTCGAGCATGCAATTCTGCATCAACAAGTATTATATATTGATTATGCAAAACCATGGGAAATCCATGTGCTTCAGACGTGGTATATATACCAATAGCTTTATTATGGAAAGAGATATCATTATTATAGCTTCATCTACCTGTTTCTCTGGCCAAAGTATTAAACATTTATCATGAAGCAGTCACTTGTTTAGTACAGAAAAGTCAGATAGAATCTAGGTGAAAAATCTAGGTAGAAAGCCATGTATGATTAATTTTCCTCATATTAAACAACAGGTTGATTGATTATTTTAAATTATTGATTCTTGGGTGATTGCTTTAATTCAATTTTTGGGTCATATTGACAATTGTTTTCCAGCTAATCAATTGTTACAATTTGCACAATAGCATTCATTTATAATTCTTAAAATTGCTACCACACACGACTGAGATAGCATATTTCATAAAATTGTAATGAAAGAACCCATAAAAAATGCTATTCTGGAACTTAATGATGGTTCTTCCAATGGAAGAGCTGCTTATATGATTAGTGGTAAAGGTTATGTAGTACAAGATAAGTAGAATTATGATCTGTAGCTATAGCTTTCCAGCTTTTTATTGATAGTTCATTTAATTTTTATATTGAGATCCATTATATTTTTAGAGCCTTTCCAGTAATAGAGACTGTGTTCTACATTAAAACTAGAAATAGACATGTTAGAATATTGTTTCAGTAAATTTAAGATGCCATTTATCAAAGAAAATACCATGTTTTGAGCTCATACCAATTTTCCTTGCCCACTGGCTGATGGTAATGAATCTTCTGACAAATTAACAAGGATGCTTGCTTTGTCAGTCACATGCCTTTCATCATCAGAATAGCACAATTTCCCCTTACAAGAGAAAACGCTGATCAAATTGTTAAGCAATGTGATATATGCCCACAGTATTTACCTGTGGCTCTCTTTGGGGTAAATACTCAAGGCCTGTTTTCTAATAATTTTTGGCAAATGGATGCTAATCATGTTACAGAATTTGACAAATTAAAATATTTGCATGTGGTAGTCAATACATATTCAGGGTTCCTGATGACCACTGCACATGCTGGATAAGCAATTAAGAATGTGATAGCTCATATCTTTCATGTATGGGAATTCATAAAATTATAAAAATAATGTATCTGGTTATATTAGTAAATCATTTTTAGCAATTTTGATCCCAGTGGAATATTGAACATCGAACAGGCATTCCTCATAATCACCAAGTATACCATTGCTCCTTGAAAACAAACTTCAAAAAATTAATATGGGGGAGTTACACCCACAGTCACCACAAAATGAATTGAATCTCAACCATGTCCTTGTTATTTTAATCTTCTTAAATGTGAATATCCATGAGCAATCTTTCATGGATAGATTTTGGCATGATGGCATCAAAGTAACTTTCATTAAGGTGAAATGGAAAGAATGCACTAGATTTTTGAAGGGTTCCCTGTTTTAATTGTTGTCTTAGGGTCATGTTTGTATTTTTTCATAGGAAGAAAATGAAGCTCAATGGCTCCTTGAATGTTTGGTGTGGTGTAGGAGTACCAGCCCTGATGATATCATGGCTGTTGATGTCGCCCTAGAAGATAACTCCTCTAGGATAACTCCTCTAATGAGTGATATTTTTTGATTCTGTCTTCTGACAATCTGATACTGCATCCTGCAGAGTGAGAAGGAATGGAGATTATGGTGACTGTTAATGATTTCCAGTTTCTTGGTGATCCTGTTTCACAAACCTCCCAGACATGTATGAGTTAATTATTCCAGATCTGGGCAAAAAATACTCAATGAATATTTGGCTGAATATCTATACCATATTTTGGAATGCAGAGTTTAACTTCGCAAATAAAATGTCCATCTTCTGTTGAAATAGATAGAATGAAGAACAGGCACTTCAGAAATTTTACCTCTGTGGTAAAAAGACTTGTTGAAGCAATCGAACAGTATTACAGAGAAGTTGTGTGACTACAACCCTTCTTCAGTATATGAGGTGGAGTAGGAGAAAGGTTTTGCTGCTAACTTTTTTTTTTTTGCTCATGCACTAGAGCAGTTCAAACATACCTTTGATTGTTGTTAGCAGTAATGAAATTGGACTTTAGAAGAGGAAAAAGACTATACTTCACCCATGAATAAAACATTTCCTCTGATTGGATTGAAGTCACAAGAATTGAAAGTTAAGCAATTGTGTGTCTATTGTTAATAATAATATTATAATTATATTAAACTGTTAATGTTTGAAACCACTTCTATTCATTATAGAAGTGTTATTAGTTGGGAAAATGTTAGAGTTCATTTGATAGAAATTTGACATGACACTAATAAGTCCTTCTATTTGATGCATTTAGTAAGGCAAATTTGGATTTTGATGCATCTAAAGCTGCTAGAGACATCTTGGATCAGTTTTTTAAAAGGCTATTCCATCCCAGTCATCCTTTACTCCTTTATTAAAAGGCATTGTACTCATAGTAGCATGTGTAATGACACTAACTATCTGCTTGCCTGTGATTTATCAAGTTGATTGTGAACTGTTGATGCAAAATTGACTCAGAGGAACATGGTGTCAGGCACATACTACTTTTAACCCTTTATAAACCAAGGCTGAGAGTCATTGTAATGTAAGATCTTCTTGCCTCTAGTCAACCTAAGATAGGACTTGCATGATGGAATGTATGAACTAATGACAGGTAGATCTGGAAAGTTAAAAAGGACAACCTAGGACAGGCACAGTCATCTGTCCAATGGCAGAAGTGCAGGTATTAACAATTAAATTAATAAGGGGAAACTTTGGAGACCCACAGAAGTGGATGTTTTATCCTGACTAAAGGTCAGAGAGTTCAGCCTATTTTTGCTCCTTCAAGATTATACAGAGAATGTTTGGACCTAAGATGTGGCTACTGGATGTTTTGCCTAGAAACCAATATGTTTGACTAAAGTTGTGGCTAATTGATGTCCTGATATTCAAAAGCCAGTCAAGAGAATATTTAGACTTATGGTGTGTTTACCGGGTATTTTGAGATATAAGGAGGTAATTGCACTTGCTTTTCCTTTGTATCTTGGAAGCCTTGAGCCCTGATCTTTTGATTGGGGTATATAAGGACTTTGAGTAATGAACTTGTGACTGATCACAGTATTCATGAGATGCCCATCCAGACCCTATCTTTTGTTTCTCAACTATTTCTTTCTTTCATTCTCACTCATACCTAAGAGGGTAGATGAAAAGGTCTGGTGAATTGGACTTATTTCCAGGGTAATAATTTTAACAATGGTCCATCTAAGTTCAGTTAGGTACATGTGTCCATGCTGTATGCTTATTTTCTTCTGTAGTAGTCCATGGTGGGCTTCTTACCTGGATGAACAGGCTATATGTCAACATTCTTGTCTTTCCTCGGGCTATGCTTCGCTAAATATTTTGAATGAAATTTTGTAAGCAGATCAGCAACCTCCAATATTAGTGAAATATTTTTCTTTCTTTAACTCTTTCTTTCTTCAAAGTTCTACTTTGAAAAAAAAAGTTCATTTTTACATAGACTACTAGGTGCTTCGAAATCTGTCTGTAATTACCTGAATGTCTTACATTAGACTGAATAATTTTCTGTAAGCCTTTTCTTTCTGTGATGAATCTATGTTTTCCCTAAAATGTACCATGAATGATCTTTAGGCAGCACTTACTTTGTGATCATTCATAATGGATTAGCTCTTCCTATTATTCATGTATCTTCTAAAATACCATCATTGAAAGGAAGAATTTTCCTGAGCAACTTATCCAAATCAATTTGATCTTAACTAAAGCACACATATGTGCCAGACAAAGTTGAACTGTCCAAGAAGATACATATTGAAATAGAAGAGAATGAGGCCTCCTGGCACTTCCCCAGTGTAGTTTGTTTTATCCTTTGATATCTTCTGTTTTTAAGGTTCAACTCTACAAAAAGAACTACAGGCAACTGAATAAAGCTAGGAAGGAAAGGTAGCCTTCCCCAGTAAAGACCAAACTAACTGAAGGAATGTATGTGAGGATTTGGAGAGAAGACAGAAAAGGGAGAAATCTTTTTTAATTAATTAATTAATTTATTTATTTATTAAAGATTTCTGCCTCCTCCCCACCACCGCCTCCCATTTACCTCCTACTCCCTCAATCAACTCCCCCTCCCTCATCAGCCAGAAGAGCAGTCAGGGTTCCCTGCCCTGTGGGAAGTCCAAGAACCTAAAAGGGAGAAATCATTTATTTTATTTTATTTTATTTTATTTTTTTTAGTTATTACAAAAAAAATTTTCATTTCCCTCCCCCTCCTCGCACACATCGCTCCCTCCCCCTAATCCCCTTCCTCTCTCCCCCTCCCCCCCACTCCACTCCCCCTCCCTCTCGAGAATGAAGAGCACTCCAGATTCCCTGCCCTGCTGGAAGTCCAAGGTCCTCCCACTTCTATCCAGGACCAGGAAGATGAGCATCCAAACAGGCTAGGCTCCCACAAAGCCAGTTAATATATTAGGATCGAAACCTAGTGCCATTGTCCTTGGCTTCTCATCAGCCTTCATTGTCTGCCACTTTCAGAAAATCAAGTTTCATCCCATGCTGATTCAGTCCCAGTCCAGCTGGCCTTGGTGAGCTCCCAATAGATCAGTTCCACTGTCACAGTGGGTGGGTGCACCCCTCGTGGTCCTGACTTCCTTGCTCATGTTCTCCTTCCTTCTGCTCCTCATTTGGACCTAGCTACTTTTGTCCAGAGGAAACACAAGACAGACTGTGGCCTTTCACAAAAGTAATGAGGACCAGAATTTATTGCACATTTTCTGTGTGCTGAGTCTTGCATCTCTGATCTAAATTCATAGCTGTCCCTCAATCTGTCATTGAGTAGCATCCTGATACACTCATCCTAGACTGGAGATTCTTCAAGGTAAAAAGCTTGCTTACCATATCTGAATTAGCTTCATCATCATAATTTAGCTTCATCTACTGTTCAGGAAACTTGTCTATATCTGGGCAAATTATCTAACACAAAGCCCATGTTATAATAAAGTGCTGGACATACACACACAAATAAGTTTCTTATAGCTTTGGTGGCATGAGATAACACAAGCCAGAACACTCAAAACCACCAGTGACATTCATTGCAATGGCCTGCCCAGTGGTCACTATATGTCATCACAAGAGACTGTGCATCAGAGACAAAGGAAAAGGCTCAAATTCAAAATTTTAAATCTAGTTTCAATTGTAAAGTTTAAAAATCAGAAGTCAATGGTTGTGGGCAATATCAGTACAGACCTGTCAAAGACAGATAATGAGGAGTCTATATAGAAAATGAAGAGAAGACTCAACAATGTTAAGTAAATGATCAGATCCCCAACTAATAAGAGATAGGAGACTCAAAAGCACACACAGTTGCACATGTACATAAGCATATTCATACACACATACATGCACACACACAAATGCACACACAAATGCACACACAAACAAACCCAGACACACATTCATGTGCATATACACATGCACACACACACACACACACACACACACACACACACAC
>NW_004949137.1:2682513-2691229 GCF_000317375.1 Microtus ochrogaster | reverse complement strand
CTTCTGGGGATGTGCGTATGAAGTGGTCTCCTGTGCCCATATGTTGTAGAGTATTTCCCACTTTCTCTTCTATCAGGTTCAGTGTGTTCAGCCTGATATTGAGGTCTTTAATCCATTTGGACTTGATTTTTGTGCATGGTGATAGATATGGATCTAATTGAAATAGAATCTTCCAAATAAACAAAAAGGAAATAGGAGAGAGACACCAGAATTTTTAATTCTATTATATATATATATAAAAGCTTTAGAGTTCTGAACAGATAGATAAAATGGGAATGACTGGTCATTCTTATTTGTTAGTTTTCACTGCCTAGAGAAAAATTAAGGTTTTTGTTCAAGACAGTTTTTAGTTACATAATCTGGAGCAAGGATCTATAGTCCTCTATTTTAATTAGGCTACCATTAGCCCCCAAAATATTGGGTGCAGGACATCTAGTCATTCTAGTTGATATTTATATTAAAAAGTGATGGCTCCCAGTTCATTATAAAATGAAGACTTCCTTAAAAGATAAAACTTCCAATTCCTATGGGGTTTTACAAAATATTTCTATGTTGAAAGGATTAGTAAAGTATCCTAAAGTAATCTCACAAAGACAAATCTGAAGTATTGAGAGAGAAGGAAAATTTGTTTAAGTGTTCTAGGTAGAGGGTCACCTTTTTGCCTCTCAAATCAACTTTTTATAAATATTTAACATTCTAAAACTCGGTTTACTTTATTTTGTCTTAGTTTACCGAGGCAAGGCTTTTCTGTGTATTCCTGGCTGTCTTGGAACTGTATCTAAGTTGAGGCTGGTCTCAAAGTCATACATCACCCTGCCTCTGTCTTTAGAGTGCTTGATTAAAGGCATTTGCTACCACCACCTTGGCTGTAGACCTTTGTCTATAGAATATTCAATCATCATATCACCAGAATCCATACTTTTTTTCTGGTGCACCTTAGGTAACTATTTAGTGATCTTGTGACTAATTAATAATGGTAACAGTCACCTTATTAAAAACAAAGTGAAATGTGAAGATATGAAATATTAACATTCTATAAGATGTATATCAGAATGTAGTTAAACTTGTTTGGCAATTTTGTTGCTACAAAAATGAACAAAATTGCTGTATGGTGATTTTCTTAACATCTATAGTTAAAAAAGACACACATGAGCTAAATTCAACATTGCCAAATGCACTATGCTTTGCATCACTATCTGTAAATCTGTTATATAATTTTTTAAACATACTATTGCTAAGGACATCTAGATTTATTTACAAGGAATATTTTAAAAGGTTGGGAACTTAAATATTAAACAAAAAGGCATTTCCATTGTTAGTCAAAGCTACTGTGAGTCAAAATTTATAGTTTCTGTCTTTGCTTTTTATCTTTTTTCTTTATTCAATTTTTTTGGAGGAAGGTATAATTATTTACAGAGAAGATGAAAGCATAAGAATATCCATGTAATTTTTTTGTCAGAAGTCTCTGAAATTTTGTTCACTGAGATAGTACAACTACTACCAGGCTTTCGAATTTCATGAGCTCTGAAAACAGGAATCCTGGATGAATTTCAATACCTTAGGGGACCATTGTTTTGTCAATATGATATCCATGTGGAGGAGCACAGTTTTCTTTCTCTACAATATCTCAGTCCTACCAAGCCTCTCAATATGTGGTAATATAGTTTTTTGAAACAAAAAGTGGAAAAGAGTGAACAATGGAAAGCCTCTTATGTTAATTATTCACTAGGAAAAGGATGCCAGTAGAGAAGAACAAGAAGTCTAGGAACAACTAGTGAAATGTGGCTAACAGCCTTCACTGCAGTCCTTTCAAATGTTTTAATTTCTAAATCATATTTTTGGGAGAAAAGGGGTTGAGAATCAGCTTATCAGATTTCCATGGTTTGGCCAACTTGAAACTCATAGAGTTATGGTCATGGACAACTATACGGATTAGCCAAAGCTGTGGAGGAAACCCCTGACTTTCTGTAGTTGCTACAGTAGCAAGAAAACATGGTCACCTTAGGAACTGATTTAGATCATTCCAAAGCTCAAGTCAATGGAACTATACAGGCATGATTTTGACATTATAGACCTTTTGCATTATTTTGAAGAGTTTGTATCTTCTATGTAAATATTTACCATTTTTAAAAAAACATGATTGTTTTCTTTTCTTTTTAAAAAAGATTTAATTTTTATTTCTTTTAACTATAGTTGTTCAGAAGGTTTTTGAGTACCTGTATGTGAGTGTAGGTGGGCAACTGAAGCAGATATAGTGCATTTCCCATGGAGCTGGAGTGACAAGCAAGTATAAGCTGCCTGGTAAGGGGGCTTAGAGTTATTCTGCAAAGGCAATATACACTCAGTCTCTGATCCATTTTTCCAGCTTCCATGTTTTCCACACTGTAACAGAGCATGGGAAAAAGACAACAGGTTCCTTCAAGTTCATAACAAAATGTCATCATCTAAAAAGAAACAAAAAGTAATATCCACATGGGTCTGGTCTACTGCTAACATGCAAGGTGTTTCTCTTTTACAATAAAAACCATGTTCAAGTGGGGAACAGTTTTAAGTTGGCATGGGGGTTAATTTTATTGTTTGTATTCTTTGAGGATTTCAAACCTGTATTCAAGGGAATATTGTGACTGCTTATATAATCTTTCCCCATCCCTCACCCAGTTCACAAAGAGTCTACCCCAACATCTCCTGGTGTAACTTTATCTCATCTTTTTATAACCCAGTATGTTTTTATTAATATCACCCATATGTGCATGTGTTAGTAATAGATTGAAATTATTATTGTTTTCTGGGCATTTAAAATAGTCGATTTGTACAATAAAGGCTTTATAAAGATTATGATAAAGATTCTAAGTAATACATTCAGAAAACCTGTTTAAAATACATGCAAAATTGCAATGGATATAAAAAATACAGTTGTTTCTAAAATGAGCAATTGTAAAAAGATCTCAACTAAACAAAATTAAAATGGTATGTCTAATATGGAAATAACTTTGGAAATATAAATCTTATACCATGATTTTAATTTTTGAGCAGGTTTCTACCAATGCGTAGGGAAAATCTATGAAGATTTTTAAAGTTGTGCCTTCATGGACACAAGCATTCTGTCTTTTGTGTACCTATCAAATATAACCTTGAGAATTCATTGCTTCTCTTTGCATGTTTTCATTACTGGAGTAGAAAAGCATTTACATCTATGCTTTAAACTGCAACTTTCCCCCAAGTTTTAATACAATATCTATCAATCACATACCAAAAGAACTTCTTAAAGAGACTAAAGAAAAGAAATCAGGCTCTGAATTTTTTAGTTCCTGCCATTTTGCAACCTACAGTATCTTTATATTCCAACACATTGTATAACTTGTGCATGTGGAAGATACTTTGTCCTCAGATATTAGAAGAGAGTAGGCCACTGAATATAGATGCTTCCCACACAGTTGTATTAAAAACTTAAGTGAAGAATAGAAAAATGTGATTTTAAAAATGACTCCTACATGGGTGTATTTCAATCTCTGTGAAGTGATTCAGTCTCAATTTAAGACAACACTGCTTTTTAATAGAAGAAATATCTTATTGAAAAGATGGAAATGTGGTATGAATGAAAATGTTCCTTATAGGATCATTCACACACTTGGTTCCTCTTTGGTGGATATGTTTGGGAGAGGTTACTGAACCTTCAGGAGTTAATGCCTTGCTAAAGAATATATCTCACTTTGGGTGGGCTTTGAGAATTTAGAGCCACATCCCACTTCCAGGTTATAGTGGAGAATATGTTATCTTTGCTTCCTGCTGTGACTTCCTTCTACCATGCTTTTGTCACCATTACAGAATATGATCTTGGACCCCTATACCTAAATAAATTCTTCCTCTATAAGTATTCTGGGTCCTGATATTTATTCCATCATAACGGCATCAAATTAACACATATGGTCATCTCTTTTCCATGGTGAGTTTCTGTTACACTATAAGATTCTTAAAACATCAACTTAAAGACCTGGTTTTGAGTACAACATGACTTTAAGATGCAACTGCTGGGTAGGCCACCTTGCAAGTGTTTGAGCTATAGAGAAAGCTTTGTTTAATTAAGGCAGATACTCTCCAAGTGACAAATCATCTTAATACCCTAAACACATTGCAGAATCAATACTGCGAGTATTGCTTTACTTTATTTTTATAAAAGCAAATTGCAATTGCTTACTCATTTTTAACTTCTGGTTCATCATAAAAGAAAGTGAATCACTCTAAGGTCATAGGGTACTTTAGAATAGCAAATATTTGGTATCATGGTTAACTGAACATTCCAAAATATATGTTCATTTGATAATATTCTGTACCTGAACCAGGGACTCAAGTTATTCCAAGTATTCCAGAGTTGTAAAGAAGAAAGATATAGTAGGAACTGGGATGTGTGTTTCTGTAGGGAAGTATTTTCTTTGTTTGTTGTCATTGCTTTTATTTCTATTTGGTTTTCTTTGCTTTGTTTATTTTTCCCTGAGAAATTCATGTTAAAGAAAGAAACCTCACTAGATTACTTCATTACTGATTACTTCACCATTAAAATGATTATGAAATAAGGTAAATTGCCAATGGCAGAAACAAAACCTGTAAACATCTCTGAGCATGTAATTTAAAGAAAACCTTGTTTTGCTGATGTTAGTCATCGCAGCTTGTGATCTTGCTCTAAATAGTGAATGCAACCTGTCCTTTTCCCTGCTAACATTTGACACTGTGCCTTTCAGCTGGAATAAAATATTGTACATGATAAAATGATTTTATCAAGCAGAAGAATTTTCGCTTTCAAATTTCTGTTACGACCAATACTCTCAGAACTTGTTGGTATGCAAAATAAAAATGACAGCTTTGCTTCATTCAGTGAAGAGACAGAAACAAAAATTAGCACTTTTAAAGTAGAATATAATTGTATTAACTAAATATAACTACCATTCAGCAAAACTTAATTCCTAGTATTCACGGAAGATTTTACTCATACAATTTTTAAACACTACCTCAATTTCTCATTCTATTTTATCTTTATCTTTTCAGTTAATTAAATAAACAACCTACTAAAGGTTTGTTTGTTTATTTGACAGAATAATAATATAAAACCTAGTATGTTGTGAAGTCTCAGAAAACTAGAATTCAGATATGAGAAGAAGGACTGTATTTGTCATGAAAATTTTGCTGGATACCATTCCATGTGATATCTGGTGAAACTGATATTTTTTTTTTAACTTCCAAATTTCTAAACAAAAGTCAGATTAAGGATGATGTGTGATGGAATAGCTGTATGGGCAGAATCACATTTAGAATGTTACATAGATATTACTGTCTATTTTCATTTTGTTTATAGCAATAATTAGTTCAAAATGTAGAGCAGGAAAAACCTAAAATATGCAGTTTATCTGTAAAAGCATGGTTAATGCTATAGATAAAAAAGGCATTGTTTCTGAATGCATTAGTACTATTAAAAGGAAGTCTCTTGTCACCAGGATGATAGAACAATGCCTTGGTAGCATCTCAGAAAATGATCAACCCGTAGGGATGCAGGCTCAAGGGTGCAACAGAATAAACTCATTTGAAAGAGTTTCTTTGAGAGGAGAAAATTACTTCATGGTGTCTTGCAAGGAGGAAACCACATAATAAGTTACATTCCCCAGGACCACTTCTCTTTGCTCAGTCATACAGTCATTTCAAGGGCACTACCACAACTTTTAAAGTGAGTACAATTAACTATTTTTGAAGTGAGTCCAATTATTGCTTGAGTTTACAGTAATCTTTGTCATCTTCCACATAACATTGTTTTTGCAGAAATGCGGAATGCAACAATTGTGAGTCATGAAGACTTCTATTCAGCTTTTGAAAGAAAGCCCTGAAAGTCAATGTGACCAGGTAAGTTCTCAGCAGGAAATTTCTGAGAAGAGGATAAGAGATACAATGAGGATGAAGGTAAAGTGAGGCACACACTCTAGGATATTAGATATGCCAGGAGCATGGAACATCCTGCTAAGAACAGCTGCTGGCAATGCATGGAGGCAGCTTAAGAGAGCTGGCTTCAAAAAGATGGTTACAGAAGTATTACTATGAAGGTCATAAAGTTCATATCAAGCTATAGTATTTTCTGGATTTGGGGCATGGAGCTACAGAACTTAATGTTTCTGATTGAATTTCATCTTTGCTTTGGTTTGATCCTTCCTTGCTATTCTCCCATTGTTCTCATACATAATCTGTTCGATTATATTGTGAAAGTCTATAACGTTATAAGAGATCACAGGAAAGAGACTGAGACTTTAGAAATGCACTAGAACTATGGCTAAGAACTCTCTTGGAGATGGACAAGGCTGTAGGAAGTCTTACAGCCAGTTGTACCCGCCCACTGGGGCGTGGCCTCTTATACTACATAAACGGATGTAGAGCATTCATCTCTTTACAGTTGCCGGATTTGGTTTCTGTTCTCCATTCAAGCAGAGGATTCTGATTTGTGAGTTTACTCTAAATAAATAAGCATCTATTTCTCAATTCTGAGCTAGTGTGGGATTTCTTTCAAACGTCCTTCAACAATAATTGGTTGAATCATGTCCATATGGGGGTATGGGGAAATCTATTCCATTTCTGCTTCTTCCTGCTCTGCTTCAACAATGAGCTGAATAATTCCTATTTCACATTTTGTATCTTCATGATGTTTCGTTAAGCTCATGAAGTCAAAAAGTCATAGCTGGGTCCTCTGAAACAATGAGCTAGTTATGTTATTTTTTGCTAAGCTGTCCTGTAATTTGTTCAGTAATTACTAAACTAAGATGAATCAACATTCAAAGGCAGCTTGAATGATTTAAGAAACAAATAAATAAAACAATTGCAATGAAAAATATCCTTTAAAAGATGACAAAATCAAAACTTAAAATAATGTTTTGGATTTATGTTTAACAAAGGAAATAATGCAATATTTGGTATAAAATGTCACTGAATAACATGCTGTCTGAAAAACTCAATTTATTACAACATAAACATATATACCATGGCACCTTAGTCAGCATAGGCTCCTATAACAGAACGAAATAGATTGAGTGACTGAAATATTAGGCACTTATTTTCTCAGGAACCTAAAGGACAGTTAGCCCAATACCAGAGTACTGTCAAATTTTACTAATGGTGAAAACCTCTTCCTAACCATGAAGTTTTCTTTGTGTTTCATATATAGTCTTTTCCTTGCCATATTCTTGCAAACAGAGAAATGTATACACATTTCTTTTCCTCCTCCTCCTTCTCATTTTCCCTTCCTTCTACTTTATTCTTCCTTCTTTTTTTATTATTTATTTATTAAAGATTTCTGTCTCTTCCCCGCCACTGCCTCCCATTTCCCTCCCCCTCCCCCAATCAAGTCCCCGTCCCTCCTCAGCCCGAAGAGCAATCAGGGTTCCCTGACCTGTGGGAAGTCCAAGGAACCCCCACCTCCATCCAGGTCTAGTAAGTTGAGCATCCAAACTGCCTAGGCTTCTACCCTTCTTTCTCATTCCAGATCTCCTTCCTCTTTTTCTTCTTTTCTAAATCTTCTCTTTCATATCCTTCTATTCCTTTTTTCTCATTTACTGATCATCCACCAAAAATACTTCTTCTAGTTATTCGGAGTTTGGATTTGAACAGAGAAACCCAGGTTAGAAATAACTGCTGAGAGCATAATTCATGTTTACATTAATTCAAGAAAGATTATTTAACTTGTTTGGTTTCAGAAAAGCTGATTTCTGAATAAGGAGTATTGTGAGTAACATAGTCAGGCATAACAATAAAATGGGAAATTCTCCAAGGAGGTATAGCAATTTTTAATGTGTATTCACACAATGCTGCACATTTGCAAGTTTGGGTAAATATATAGATAACTAAAAAGAAAAGTTGGCAAATGCTCCTGGAATTGGAAACTGCAATATTTTAAAATGCAGAAGAAACAGACAGGGAAATCCTTTGTGGTTTGACAGAAAAAAATGCTGTCCTGTGGATCTTGTGTTCTAGTGGATAGAGGCAAAATATAAGAATAAAAAGTATAACATACTTTGGATATTAAATATTGATGAATAATATAAGTGATGGAGAAAGTATTATGGATATAGAGTGAGGATGAGAAAGTTTGTAAATTTGAAAGAAAAATTTAAAATGATGATAGTCATTACAGAGTACTGGTGTTGAGAAAGCATCTGACATGAATATTGTTCAATGAAGCCAACTCAATACTGAGGGAAAACATTCCAATGAAGCAGCTGTTTGACAGTTACTCATTAGTTCTACTGATAACTCTGATTTTCTCGGCCCCCTCCCATAGTGGCTACTCTTTAATGAACATTAACTATATTCTGGATGAGAATTGACAGTTGATTCTTATTGCTAAAATATTTAATCATGATAATAACCCTGGAAAGACTACATCATTTTCTTGGGTTGAAGATCAAAGTGTTGGAGCATGAGAGAATTTCATTTCAAGTCTGGCTCAATGTACATTTAATGATGAAAGGGCTGCCATTCATCCTATTTTCCTTTAAAAAGACTTTCCTCCTTTAAAAGGAATCTGCAGTTTATTACTATGAAAAGCTGCTTCTTCTGCTCCTCATTTGGACCATGGGGTTGTAGTCTGGTGCTCCAATGTGGGACTCTGTCTCTGTCTCCTTTCATCGCCTGATGAAGGTTAATATCCAGGAGGATAACTATATGTTTGTCTTTGGGTTCACCTTCTTAT
>NW_004949137.1:2661183-2675498 GCF_000317375.1 Microtus ochrogaster | reverse complement strand
ACAGAGACCCACATTGGAGCACCAGACAGAAATCTCAAGGTCCAAATCGGGAGCAGAAGGAGAGAGAGTATGAGCAAGGAACTCAGGACCGCAAGGGGTGAACCCACATACTGAGACAATGGGGATGTTCTATCGTGAATTCACCAAGGCCAGCTGGCCTGGGTCTGAAAAAGCATGAGATAAAACCGGACTTGCTGACCATAGCGGACAATGAGGACTACTGAGAACTCAAGAACAATGACAATGGGTTTTTAATTCTACTGCACATTACTGGCTTTAGGGGAGCCTAGGCAATTTGGATGCTCACCTTACTAAACCTGGATGGAGGTGGGCGGTCCTTGGACTTCCCACAGGTCTGGGAACCCTGTTTGCTCTTCAAACAAGTAAGTTTTCTGTGTCAAGCAAAAAGTATCTAATTTTTCTATATTTAGGAAAATTAAATTCCATGAGTGCCCCATTATAGATTCATTAATCATAGATCATTTAGCATAAAAGATGTTAAACTAAAGGATATAATATTATCTTTCTTCAATGTGTGGATATTATTCAGAGTAGAACATATGCTGCCCTTGAATTTAAAACAAATCCAGTCTGTGTAACTGTCTTAACTAAAAAGTTAAAAATTAACAAGTTACTTTTAAGGAAAAGTCTAACTTACTTATGGATAAGCAGTTATTGAGTGCATTATTTATCTTTCTAGTTTGTGTGTATTGTATATTTATGTAAAAATATCCTATGACATACATTGAATTACACATGCTATACATTTACACAAATAAAATATTTACATAAGTATATTTATCTCTCTTGTACTGTGAATTATAATTAGTCTTAATAAAAAAAGCTGGAATAAGATATTAGAAGGTGAAAGTTGAAAGGATCACAGAAATAAAGCAGTCAAACATTAGAGGGACCCTTTACTACAGATCCAAGTGGGCAAGATCCTGTTTCCATAAATCCTCTGACTGAATGCTGTCTTTACAGCATCTCAGACTGAATGCCTTGAGCTCCTGTTTCCTCCTGTCTTATATTCCTCTCTCTGCCTAGTCATATTCCTTCCTGTCTCCACCTTCCTAGTGTTGGGATTGAAGACCTGTGACTCCCACAAACTGGGATTGAAGGTGTGAGCACCACCATCTGGCTCTGTTTCTCTTTGAGACTGAATAGTTCTAGCCTTAGGTGGCCTTGAACTCACAAAGATCCGTGTCCCTGTGAGTGCTGGAGTTAAAGATGTGTGCCACTAATGCCTGGCCTCTATGGCTAACTAGTGGCTCACTCCACACTCCGATATTCAGGCAAGCATTATTTATTAGATCACAAACAGTATATCACCACACACTCTCTCTCACACACAGATATATACACACATGCAATATATGATAGCAATGTTTAAATTATTGCAGTGGTAGATACAAAGTTAAATGATATGCCTTGGGAGCCTGATAGAAAAAGAAAAAAATATTTGATCAAGGTCATGCCATGATTAACTGTGTATCTGTAGACATGTCAAGGGAAGCTTAAGACCCACACAGAACAGATAGGACATGATTTTATACCCTCACATTTTCTACTCTGTATAATCCAAAAGAAGGCTAATACATCTTGGATTTGAAAGTGAGTTTTAATTCTTCAATTCCACATTCAGAAGAACTCTGTATTTTGATGTATAGTCATTGAAAACCATAAATTTTCATGAGTCAATTATTTTGCTTTTCAAGTTTTTTATCATCTTGTTCCAATCTCTTCTTCCTCTCTTATCCTTTTTTCTGTCTTCCAGTAATTTTCTATATTTTCTTCCTTTTGTCCTGTTACTTCCTCTTATTTTGTTTCACTCTCCTTTCTTTTTCTACTCTTCCCTTAATGCATTCTTATTTTACACTTTTGTTATTTTATAAATTTACTAAGTTAATATTTTTGAAAAAAAATCCTTGATGTTTCAATTTATAAAGATATATTCACTTTGGTTTTATTTTAAGTTGTTTTCTTGGCTGTAAGAAAACAAAATGTTCACAAATTCTCTGACTAGCTTTTATCTAACTAAAATAGGCATTTTTTTACAGTAAAAATACCATTAAGGTTTAAGCCAAGTGAAAGTTTCCAGTGCTGCTTATGAACTTTCACATTCAAAAACTTTATAATAGTGTTAATAAATGTCCCAGGATAAA
The DNA here is from genome assembly GCF_000317375.1 of Microtus ochrogaster. Classification (NCBI taxonomy): domain Eukaryota; kingdom Metazoa; phylum Chordata; class Mammalia; order Rodentia; family Cricetidae; genus Microtus; species Microtus ochrogaster. The sequence continues at coordinate 2,673,333 of NW_004949137.1, read as the reverse complement.
AAGTGATATGAAACTTACCTGCACTGTGTCTGTTTTGTGGTAGGAGTTTCAGCTGTTTGTATATAGTATATTTTACTATAACAAGGCCAATTACTTTACTTATATGTCTAACCTTCTAAAATACATTCTAATAGAATAATGTCCTCAACACATGAACACTAAATTAGGCTATGTAATGTGGAAATACCAACACCTTCAGGGATGATACACACAAACATAAAATCAGAACTGTTACAGAACATATTGTTGAAAGTTATTGATCCAACATAATTTTCTGCAAATTAGCAAATAATTTACATTTTTTTAATGTTACAATTTATGGTGACAGTGATGTAAGTGTGATTTTTTTTTCAGGAAAATGTTTCTCTGTCACTTCACAACCTGTCCTGGAACTAGCTCTTCTAGATTAGTCTGTCCTCAAACTCACAGAGATCTGCCTGCCTTTGCCTCCTGTGTGCTGGAATTAAAGGTGGGCACCAGCTACACCTTAGTATTTTGTCATGAGAGTGTCTTACATTTTCTCTACACATACAGTAACTATCAATTTCTGTACAATTAACAACCCATGGATATTGACAATAAATCTTTTTTTTCTTTCTACCATATACCTGACAATTTGTTTCATGTATTTATTACAAATAGCCTCACCACCATTTTGAAGCATATTTCTCTTCTCATGTTGGATCGCTACTGCCATTCTCATTTATGACACACAGTTGCTCATGGATTTATCTTTGTGGCTTATGCATTTTCTTTTTCTCTTAATTTATTTATTAAAGATTTCTGTCTCTTCCCCGCCACTGCCTCCCATTTCTCTCTCCCTCCCCCAATCAAGTCCCCTTCCCTCGTCAGCCCAAAGAGTAATCAGGGTTCCCTGCCCTGTGGGAAGTCCAAGGACCACCCACCTTAATCCAGGTTCATGGGAAGTTATTTTTTTACAAGAATCACTGGTATATGCTAGAGTCTAGTAACTAAACAGACTACCAGTTTTATCTGAAACTTCATAGATCTCATCATATTACAAGTAAAGTAGGCTTTACTATATGCTATGTTATATTACTTTAGAGAAATTATACAACTGACCTATAACCTAGGAAACATTCTAGTGGAAAGCCATTGCTTCTAAAATTATATTTCCAAAAGGCTCAAAAGACAGAGAAGGTATTAACTCATTGAGAATGTTTCAAAGACAGTTCAAGGCATAAGGACATTTACACTAATGCTGGCATAGATGAAAGAGCCATGGAAAAATTTGAACTATAAACTAAATGACTTTGGCATAGAGATTACGTGTTAATCACTCCCATTTCATCATAGAGGATGAGTCTACTAAAAGTATCAGGAATTTTTCAGCTTTAAAAGATTAACAAAATATATGTAGATACAGATATAGATACACACATATACACACACACATATATATGTATATATACACACATATATACATACATACACATATAATCTATTGGGGTTCAGGAAACTCAGCCAAACTCTCTGAAAATACTGAAAGGAGATGAAGTGGTGAAGAATTTTGAGTCAGTGAGTCATACCCATTTTGCTGTATGTTTTCTGGTGATGCACGTGCCTTTTAATCTCTCATGCTTCTCTAAGTCACCCATCATGCACAGTCCTTTAAAAATTCCAATGTATTTGTTGGTTTACAAAGCAATTCTTTGGAGGGATTGTGTCTCTGGTCTGTTATAAGTGTCTTATCTTAGATGAAGAGACATTTATTCATGCTTTTCTAGAAAAAAAATCACACAGCAGAGATAAATGAACAATTACTCTGTGCAAGGCAGACAAGTTTCATGATTTAACTTATATGTCAGGAGCTTTTCAATGGAAAAAGAAAGGGCAATGGAGGGTGAATATAATCAAAATACACTTGTACATTGTTAAATTATCACAGAATAAATTTTAGAAAAATAAAAATAAAAAGAGAAACTACATTTGAAGTGAGTCATATTTCAGTCATAGAAGTGACATGAACAGTTAAATACTGTGTTAGAAAAATACAGTTATAAATACAACTCTTCCCTAAACCTGTCCACCAATTAGAAGAGAAAGAATCTTTGTTTTCAGTTCAATAAGCATTGAGCCTAAAGTTTGATGATCATCGTTAAGTGTCTGGTAAGAGATTGGAAACAATGAGTTGGAACTGTGAGATTTTCATGAAGATATACCATACTATATGAGTGCGCTCATGACTCATAACCAGTCTTCAAGTAAAAGGATTTGACAGTACCCATTTCATATCGTTCTTTCTACATTAACTTGGTAATTAGTGGCTGTCTGTTTAACTAATTGTTTTTTCTAAGAATTTAAACTGCTCATATCTCCATCTCAGCAAATAATTTTTAATGAGGTCTCCAAATCACTTAAGCTCTGAACCTATGCCTCAATGTAATATTATTTTTCAGATATAATCCCAAGGACATAGAGAATGGTATTATAATTATAGGACTATTATCAATATTAGGCTCTTATTTCACTTTTGAAATACATATACACTTTTCAAAGAACAGAAAAAGAATTGTAAGCTTTCTAAGTCAATGTTTTAAGAAAAAAGTGGAAGAAAAACCCTTCTTTAATTTGTAAAAAATTAAAACTAATATGTATATTTATTTAGTCTTTTCTATTATACTGTGTCAATGTTATAGTCATTACTGTTCTGTGTAATTTGAAATAAAGCATATTTGGTAGATGACATATTTCTTCAACTTTTCTAGTTTTTCCTAAAATTGTTTAAATTATTGGAGGTCTAGATTATTTCAGTATTAATTTTTTAATTTACTCATTTATTTATCCACAAATTGACTGCTGGTGTTTTATTGGATTTAAATGAAACCAATGTAAATTTGCAAAATTCAGCTACCCAACAAACTTAAGGCACCCAATAATTTCATGCAAAAAGGATTCTTTTTCTTCCTCGAATCTTTCACACTATCAGTGATATGTTGTGTGTTTTGAGGCAAAGTAAATGATATCTCCATCCCATTTATATTTGTCTAACTGGGGCTTAACTCTCCTGGAGTTTAGTATTCTTAATTAGTCCTTTGTTTTAAATGTTTCTTGAGAATCTCTCCATCTATATTTGTGTTATCTGTGGAAAAAGGACAAAGTTTTTTTTTTTTCTCAATTAATTGCATCAACTCTTTATTCTTCCTCTCTTATTCTTACAAAAGCCAGGAGTGGAAGACTAGCAGACACAAATCCCTTTCTTATGGACAGCCCTTATAATAAAAATTCCATGACAGTGAATATCCCCTTACTAAAGAAATGCACGAGCCACAAACGTGCCCATTTCTACAATACGTGTAGGTTACTTTAGTCAGTTTCTTCATTCTAGATGAAAGTCTGACTCATTCATGTCTTCTAAGGCAGATTACCTATTTTTACTTATTTAAACTGAATAAGAGATTTTGGAATCAATAACATTTTTGTGCTTAATGCAATGATAGTTCTCATGTTTCAGGACTGAGAGACAATTTAGAAGTTACTCTCCAAACTTATAAAAGATAAACGTATGGTAATCACTATTATTTTTATTTCAATTGTAGTTTTATATACATATATGTCGTTTAATTTAATATTGCTAATTTACAATATAAATTAGCAATTAGATAAACCTATTTTTATAATGAAGAAATAAACTCAATAGGAGAAAACAAGAAGTCAGTAATCTATAGCCTTGCTCTAGGTAAGTAGTAGAAACAGTTTTTGAGAGAAAGTAATTTTTATTAATAATAGTTATTGCTACTGATTGTAATTCTGCATGATGGTAGATTATGCTGAAGTGGTGGAGCAAAGATCACAGGCACAAGGAAAGTCTTGGATAAAATTGTAAAAGATAGTTAGTTGTTGACTTACTATAAAAGAGTGTTTGCCATGGAAATATGAAGAACGTAGTTAACCTTCTGGAAGTTAGAGTGGGAGGAGAGAATCTACTATTGGATGTTTTCCTTTGTTCTTTATACATGTGCTGTAAGATGTGTGTGTGTGTGTGTGTGTTCTATACCCGACATCAGTATTAAAAATCAATCATGTAATTATTAAAACAAGTAGTTTTTACTATTTTGTATATCAATCATTATCTAGCATAAATAGAATGAAAATGCTAAGGATTAAAAAATTGTTAAAGATTTGATTGATGCTTGTTGATTTACAAAATTAATTTCTATTCTTAGTTTTCTTTCTATTATTTCTATTATCTATTTTGTTTTGTAATAACTAATCCTGAAGACTGTAATTTATGGGAAAGTAACCCCCAAATTTAAAATACTACCTAAAACATATTTCATTGTAACAATTTAGGGACTATTTCTTAGACATGCTTATGTTATAAGGTTACTGGGGTATTGTTTTGTATACAACTTCAATTGATGTTCAGTCAAGGTCAAGTTTAAAGTCTTGATCCACAAAAAAGGCAGCATTTTTCAGTAGGTAATAATGATGTCAGGGTGGTCCATACTGCAATTCAAAGTCATAAGCTTTATACAACATTAAGTTTCACTCTGCAATGTAAGCTCATAAGCATTTAAGAGAGCTTATTTAAGAGGGCTAGGCAAGGGGAGTTGACTAGAATGTCAGAACCCAAAGAAAATAAATAACAACTGAGATTCTGAGGACAAAATTTATAAAAATCTTCTAGTACAAATACTAATAAACCTAAATGAAGAATGTAGAAAATGTCCGCATCTTAGTAAAAATGTCTAAACCAATGAACAATGAGCTATTCAGTAAGCATAAGATGCAGGTTTCCTGAATAAAATTATTGCTAACGCGTTCAGTGCTTTATTGAAAGGTATATTTTTTCTTCGAGAGAAATCTATATATAAAAAGGTAGAAGTCACTGATTTTATTTAATGTGTGTGTGTATGTGTGTGTAGCTTGCCTGAGCACATTTATTCTCTAACCCTCAAGGAGCTAATATCTTCTTTGGATGAATATAAATAAAACAAGTACCATATTTATGAAGCTGTCATATAAGTACTAAAAGTTGAAATACATGCAGTGTAGGAAGGTACCAGGTTAAGATCTGACTTAACTGGGTTGTGTGGAGACTTTTTCAGAAAAGGTAGAAATTTATTTAGAAGTCGTGAGTGACCCAAACCTCTCCAGATACAGTAAAACCAGACGGTTCTGCTTCAGTATCTACCTTATTTCTTTCGCAAAGCAGAGAAGAAAAAGGTAGACATAGATATTAAAGGATTTTTTTCTCTATAAGATGTTCATTAGAACAATGGTTGTTAATATATTTGCTTCAGGACAATTGGTTGTCACTACTAGAAAAAATGACTATGTTTGCTACTGCTTACTGTTTAATCAAAGCTCATCAAATAGATATTAGATGCAACATTGTAGAAGAGATAGAACTTTATTCTGAGTTAGTGAATTGAAAATACCTGGATCACTATACATAGAATCTTAATTAATAGCCACAAGCAATGATATTTATGGCAATTTATTTTTGACTATAGACAGTCAGACACTAGATTAAACAATATTGTTAAAGACATCCATTACTCTGACCTCTGCTGTTGTAATGTCTGAGAGCCATCAGATGTTCTCATCTGAAAAGTTAGGGGGTATTGTGGGATATTATGATTAGTGAGTATTATGATGAACATTTATCTTGTTCAGTTTTTTTAATAAAAGCTATTTATGTACTTAATTTTGGTATAACTTTCCTTTAGAATTTAGACTTCTAGAAAAGTGGATACCAACTTGTAAGTAATGACTGAACCATTAGGCCGTTCCACCTCTGGGATCTAGTGAAAGAACTGAGATGCTTTATATCCTCAGCACAGTGAAGGAAGCCTCCCACAGGGGAAAAAAATCACCCACTAAATGTCAATGTTGTTGAGATTGCAACTAAACTTTGGTACAAGTGCAAAGAGCACTAAGAAAGTCATAATGACATCCATTATTTTTGGGAAGAGTCAAGAAGAATGTAAACTAACAATTTCATAAATAAAAAGTTCTGTGGAAGCAATACATTTACTGTATAACTTTGAAGCATTTTCTGATTCCATTGGTATATACTACTTGTTTTTGTAAAGATTTGATTTCATTGATATTTAAGACTCAATAAAAGAAAATAAAACTAGTCATAGTATCCTGTTGGAGACCAAGTAGTATATAGATTCTAGCTAGAATAGGGACACAAAGAAGACAAAAGTAGTTGTGTGTTATTTAGGAATGTGCCTAAGGTAAAGGTAGTAAGAAATTGTAAATCATAGAAGGTGTATAACCAGGTAAGGAGACTGGGATCTAAAACTGAATATTATAGAAATCCTTACAAACATATTCAGTTAAATGATATAATTTGTCATTTTTCATATTATTTAGTAAAGCATTTTATTGAAATATGTGAAAGTTCTATAATAAAACTTAGTGGATATAGAGAAAACTAGAAAAATATAAAGGTGAAAATGAAGACTTCTATGAGTTGTAAAGAAAAGATGTAGCTATCATTTATATATCTATATGTGTGTTTATCAGCCTATCATGTATACATCTATATACTTAGGTGTCTTTTCAGTGAATGCTAACTATGTTTACTATACTGAACAGAAAATAGAATTGTGAAAAATTATGCGCTTGTTGCTTTTCTTGTTATGACAGAAAAATATTTGATCAAGTCTAAGACATGAGTTTATTTTGGACTGTAGTCCACAGAGAAGTCTGATATTGTGAGGGTCATAGGTTAGTAGGAGTCTAAAGACGATGACTATTTTGGATTCACAGTCGGGAAACAGAGTGAGATCAATGTTGTCTTCCATTATTTTCTTTCTTTTCCAGTGTGGGATCCCAGTCCACGAAATCCTGTCACTGTTATCTAGCATTTGTCTTTCCACCTCATTAACCTAATCAGTAAAATTCCCTGACAAATTTGCCCAGAAATTTGTTTACACAGCTATTGTAAATTTCATCAAACTGACAACAGAGGTTAATCATCACAAATGAACTGTTCTCTTTTGACATGATGTACAGCTGTTTATGCATTTATGCATACCACAGAACTGTCAGACAAGTGTTTACCATATTTTCTGGAATTGAGAGATTTTAGGATTTGACCTGTTCGCTTTACAATGAGTATATTTCTAGATGTTATATAATACGATTGTTGACTGAGAGTAATAGGCTCGTGTGTCCTTAGCTATAACTATGCCAGAACTAGGGAGAAAAAAAAGATAAACTAATGAAGAAAACCTATAAAAGTACTAAGCAGAAAAGTCACAGGAAAGAACACAGAAACAAGATAATAAATTGTACTGATGCATGAATTCAAAAGGAGAACTGATACCATTAGGTAGATTTTAAGAAGTCTGACAAGTAAGAGAAGGAGTGGAATGTATGGGGAGATAAAAGATTTGTTCGATACCAGACTGGTTGTCATAGAAACATTGAGATTATATAAAACAATATGGATTGGACAGATTAAAGGAAGGAAAATCAGTAAATATTAAGTATAGTAGGACTGACTATAAAGAACTATGAGTAAATAGAATAGAATATGGAGTGCATTTTAAAAGAGAAGTTTTGTAATATTAAATGTGTACTCTGTGAGTTGAAATGCTTATAAGATGATCCTGATATTGTAAAGCAGAATTTGTCAGAAGATTGTTCTCATTTTCATTTTTAAACATATAGTTTACTAGTATGTACCATTCTGTCCCTCAGCATTATTTGTAAAGTGTGTATATTCAAATGTTTTATGACTTTGTTTTATTTGTCCTCTTTCCTTCTTATTACTTCCTTTTTTTACTTCCTTCACTCCCCATTTCCATTTGATTTCCTTGTTTTTAAGACTTAGAAAGTTTCCCCTGAGTCTTGAACTAATGAGATGTAAGAACCTGAAATGATGTGGTGAGACAGTAGGTAGTGGTCCAATTTGTATGAAATTACTAATAATATGAATACCTAAGCTATAAATGCAGTTCATTTATTGAAGGAAACTTCTTTGGTTAGAAGAATATAAACAAGCTATGTGATACCTTGAATGGATAACATATGTATGGTAATAACATTTGTAAGTTCTAATGGTCAGGATTGACCACAGACATGAGAGAAGGCAATGTGTCATTCAAAAAGTTGAAGAAGTAATGAATTGATCATCAGTGGAATGTAAAACCTAAGAGTAACAAATAAAATATCATATCAGGACTTTCAGGAATACATGTATTTGAGATTAATAGAAGGAAATCATCTTTAAATACATGTTCAATTACTTAATGTTTTTGAGTATTTTATATTTTGTATATCTTTAATATTTTCAGTTAAATACACTATTATATGTTTACTTTTCATAAACATTGGCAAAATTAACATAGGGAAACTTAGAAATTTACAAAAAAAAACTTAAAATTTTTATGAATAAATTTAATTTGAAATCATATTATGTCATAAGAACATAATATTCTCATTAAAATAAAAATATGTTCATCAATATTGGTGTGATAAATAGGCAGTTTTGCCTCTTTTTTTCTTTACTTATTCTGGTTGATGGGTAGGATTCCCTCAAATTACTTTAGAAAACTGATTTATGAAATAGAGAATTATATAGTAAAATTATTGTGTTTAGGTGAGGAAATGGCAACAAGGACATTATTGAATAAATGAAATAGCAATATATATTTGAAGGCAAAAGTCATGCCTCACATGAAAGAAATCTTTCATGGCACATTTTAAAGACTCAGAAAATGATGCTGCTCTTTTAACTGATGTGAAGAAAAATGTTCTGTCAGCAATAACAGTTTGGGCTATCTGAGCAAACTGATTCATGGCATCATAAAGGAAACAAAATCTAATCCAATCAATAATATGACATAAAAGCTGTGGGCATAGAGGTAATTTTTAAAACAAGGGATTGCAACAATTTAAAAATATGCTGTTTTCAGTTTGTGTTATTGATTAAAATAATTATACAATATTTATTCATACTATATATATATATATATATATATGTATCTACATGTATTTATACATAAAGTCTTTGTGAAAGTAATTTAAGATGAATAAGACTACAATTTAGCCTAGTAAACAGAAGTCCTATTATGTTGCTTTATTTTCAGTTCATGTGGTTTACTTTGCACAGTGGTTACACTCTAATCTCAACATTAAAACACTGGCTAATCTCCACATTGAAATGCAGGTTAATTTGTCAATCACAGAAAAAACTTTAATCTATAAATTACTCAGTTCTCTTTTCCTCTCTGAAGCCTTTATCTCAAATGCACAACTGTCTAACTGGCATATTTACCCAATATTTCCCCACTTTAATATTTTGAGTGGCCTTGAAGAAATTGTCCTGGTATTCCACTCACACTAGTAATTAGAGAACTAGGCCTTTTACTTAACTCAGAAGATGTTTAGCCTTTGATCAATGTATTCATTACATTTATTGATTGGTAATTAGATGCTTTACTTGCCAAGGTCTCCACTTCCTTCAGTAATTTTTCTGCCGTAGTGTAGACATATTGTTGCTACATATTTGATACGCATTATATCAGATGTGCCTTTATGATTTATACTCAGCTGGTGTTTAATTCTTCTCTTCTTCACATGTAGAAGAATTGAGGTAAGATTTAAGACTTAAGTTTGCCAACCCAACATTATTCTAACCCCCTCCCTCTGGTTCCCACCATATCTCTGCTCTTTCTCCCTTTCTTTTTTCTTCCTCTTTGATGCAGTGTTTTTTATGTAGCCCAGACAAACCTTGACTATTTAACTATGTAGCTGAGAATGGCATTAAACCCTAATGTTCATACCTCACCTCTAAAGTATTTATGTTTTAGACATATGCCATCTTTTTCAACTAAATAATTTTAATTACATATTTGGGCAAAGAAACTGGGCAAGTGAGATATTGCTTTGTTTAATAATTTAAACTATCCATTTAAGGTATTCAAAGTTATTATCATCTAGACCTAGAGAGTGATATTTACAGTATTTGTCATTTAAAATGTTAGCAACAGTACTTTGTACTTCTTATTTCAGAAAAACAGGATTTATAATCGTAACCTAATACTTAAGATAATGATTCCCTTCAGGAGTAGTTTGTTGAATGTGCCATATTTTTTTCACCAATCCATTTACTTAATTGTATTTGTACTCTCTTAGACAGTTAATGCCTCTACATCATTGATAATAATTAGGATTTACTTTTTAAATTCTTAATATATTTTCTCCAACTTCAACATTTTATATGTCTTCATAAATTAACGGTGATGTTTTTGACTCCCATGACTGATAAATTCTAGATATTGATACTCCTAGCTCCTGACAAACAAACTTTGCTGAATCATAAAATATACAAATAAAATGAAAAAGTAGAAAGTTGTTAAAATTTGTCATAAACTTTAATAAAATGCACATGCATCAAATGATCGATGAACTAAATGAGTTGAAGAAGAGTTATAGCCCTAATTATTGTAAGCACAGGCAATTAATTATAAGTGTTATTTGCTAAATTTTTCTTAATCCATCCATGTGGCATTATTACTTTTTGTTTTATGTAATTGCATGATTTTAATAGTTTCTTAATCAGAGTTGATTGTTCTAACTTTTAATCTCATTGATACAAAAAGGGGTATTGCCTTGTCTACTTTGCATATGTTTCTCATATTTTCTTTGTTCTTAAAATTAATTCCCAGTAGCCAATCCTTGCTGGAGGATATTTTCTTATTTCAATTCTTTCAACAGAAGTTTTAAAGGAAGGACTTAAATCATAGATGGAAACTGATTACAGATAGTCTTTTCTGCGGAAAAAATACTGTATGAAATAAGTTTCATTGATATTTTATGATTTTTGTCTTTCTGATTTTACTTATGTTTGTTATAACAAGGAGGGAATAAAAAACCCACAGTTTTATAAATATAAACAAAGTAAAGGCTTTATATATAGTTCCATGAGTAAAACGTTTGTTGTATAAGCATGGCATCCTGAGTTTGGTTACACAGCAACCACATAAAATCTTAAACAAGGTGGCAATACATATAAGCACGTACACTCATCTGTAGCTCTGTAAATCATGCACACATATACAAAAACCACACACACAAACCCTCACACAAGCAAATATATTGTGTAGAAGAGTCTTTAATGCCTAAACACTATTTACAGTTAATATTCAATATTATTTGAAACCATGACACATAAAAATATTAATTTCACATATAATTTCTTTTTTAATATTTTTATTTTTTTCATAAAATACACCCTGACTGCTTCCTCAATTCTTTCCAGTCTTCCTGAACTCCCCTCTACACCAGATCCACTACTCATATTTCTTTGAGAAATGAACAGCTCTTCCAGGGAGATCAAACAAACACAACATGAAAAGATAAAACTAGACAAAATATACCCTCACTTAAAGGCTAGGCAAGGCAACCCAGTAGGAGAAAAGGGTATTAAGAGTAGGGAAAAGAGTCAGCTATACTGCCACTCTCACTGTTAAGGAGTCCCACAGAATCCCAACTAAATACCTATAACATTCATGCAGAGGATTTAGAGCAAACCCAAACAGGCTCCTTGATTGCTGCTTCAGTCCTTGTGAGACTCTACAATCCCATTTATTTGATACTGTAGGCCATGTTCTCTTAGTGTCTTTAAACTCTCTGGCTCCTACAAACCACCACCACCCCACCCTTTGCGGGATTCCCTGAGCATCTCTTATTGCTTGGGTCTGTATATTTTCATCTCTTAGCTGCTAGAGAAAGTCATTCTGTTGACTATAGACTGATCTTGAGTTTTATTTTCCCTCCGTTTACTCTGAGGTAACATCTATGTTTGATGTTGACGTTTGTTTCTTTTATACAAGAGAAGGATGTATACACATTTTCATCCATTTTGTTAGCCTGTATCTTCATTTTAAAAAATGATATATTAATGTCAATGACCAATGATTGTTTGTATTGTTTTTGTAATTGTTCTTTTTTTTTTTAAATTTATTTATTTATTGAGGATTTCTGCCTCCTCCCCGCCACCGCCTCCCATTTCCCCCCCTCCACCAATCAAGTCCCTCTCCCTCATCCGCTCAAAGAGCAATCAGGATTCCCTGACCTGTGGGAAGTCCAAGGACTGCCCACCTCCATCCAGGTTAAGTAAGTTGAGCATCCAAACTGCCCAGGCCCCCCCAAAGCCAG
>NW_004949137.1:2656462-2661083 GCF_000317375.1 Microtus ochrogaster | reverse complement strand
TTGCCATTGTTCTTGAGTTCTCAGTAGTCCTCATTGTCCGCTATGTTCAGCAAGTCCGGTTTTATCCCATGCTTTTTCAGCCTCAGGCCAGCTGGCCTTGGTGAATTCCCGAGTAATTGTTCTTCTGTTGCTTTCCTGGGTTAGAGTCTAAGCAGTGAGTGGGCACTCTTTAAAATTAAATTTATTCATTTATTTTACATACCTACTGTTGCTTACCTTCCTTTCTCTCCTACCATTCTGGGGGTCTGTGAATTATAATATGGATATCTTTACATTACAGTTAATATTGTCTTCTGAGTGAGTATATAACATTTTTGTGTTTCTCAGTCTCAGTTATATAACTTAGAATGATTTTTTTCTACATCCATCCATTTGCCTTCAAATTTTACAATGTCATTGCTTTTTCAGCTGAGCAATATTTCATTGAATAAATGTACCACTTTTACATTATCCATTTTTTGGTTGAGGGGAATCTAGGTTGTTTCCTGATTCTAGATATTATGAAAAACAGTGCTATAAACTCAGATGAGTAAGTGTCCTTGTGGTATGATTGGGAAATGCCCATGAGTGATGTAGCTGGATCTTGAGATATGCTGATTTCTATTTTTCTGAGAAAGTGCCATATTGACTTTCAAAATGTGTGTACACATTTGCATTCCCACCAGCAGTGGAGGAATGTTTCACTTGCTCCACATTCTCTCTACCATAAACTGTTATTAGTGTTTTTGGTGTTAGCCATTCTAAATGGCCAAAGATAGAATCACAATCATTTTGATTTGTGTTTCCCTATTGGCTAAGGATGAAGAAGATTCATGTAACTGTATTTTGGCCATTAAAATTCTTCTGTAGAGCATTCTATGTTTAGATTTGCATCCCATTTTTAATTAGATTATTTAGTATGTGACTTCTAATTTCTTGAGTTCTTTACTAATTTTAATATCAACCCTCTGTCAGATGTGGGGTTGGGGAAGGTATTTTCCCAGTGTGTAGCTTGCCATTTTATAATATTTACAGTGTCCTATGCCTTACAAAAGATTTCAGTTTCATGAGATCCCATTTATTAATAGTTGAACTCAGTGTCTGTGCTACTAGTGTTCTAATCAGGAAGGTGTATGGGTAACTGTTAATTGTTATTATTTTGTTCATAGTGGTGGTGAGATATGTGTATACTTCTATTATTCATATTTTGTTGCTATAAAATTATTTATTTCTTGTGTTTTCATAAATACAGTTAACCTCCTTTGTTTAGAGTCTTCCTTCTAGTATCTTTTGTAGGACTGGATTTATAGATATATTTTTAAATTTGAATTTATTATGGCATATCTTGCTTTCTCCATCTGCATTATTTTAAAATTTTACTGGAATATCTTGTTTTCTCCATCTCTCAGAGTATTCAGGACATGTGTCCTGGCTTTTCTGCTTTTAGAATGTCCATAGAGATTTATATAATTGTAATAGACCTACATTTATATGTTACTTGATCTTTTTTTTCTTTGAAGGTTTTAATTCTTTCTTAGTTGTGTATGCTTATTGTTTTGATTATTACATAGATTGTTAGGTTTTTTTCTGGTTCAATCTAGTTATAGTCTCCACCTATAAACTGCCGTGCCAACATTGGCCGACTATAACCACAAAAATCCCTAGAGAGTTTGGGAAAACTTCTAGACACAAAAGCAGAGTTTAACTCAGTTTCTTGGTAGTTTCACTTTTTTTCAGATGGACTCTGCTGGCACTAAGCATGGGCACTATGGTTCATTTAAGTGAGGCCTTCCTAACTTAGCAATGAGAGTAAAGGCTGATTATATATATATATATGTGTGTGTGTGTGTGTGTGTGTGTGTGTGTTATATATGTGTGTGTGTGTGTGTGTGTGTATTTGAATTCAAAAATTTCTACTTCCTCCCCTCTTCCCATTTCGTTCCCACTTCCCCACTCACCCTCTTCCCTCCCCTTCCAGTCTTAAGAGAGTGCATGGTACCCTGTTCTGTGGGAAGTCCAAAGTCCTCCCCCCTCCATCCAGGTCCAGCAAGGTGAGCATCCAAACAGGCTAGACTCCCACAAAGCCAGTACATGCAGCAGGATCAAAACCCAGTGAAATTGTCCTTGGCTTCTCATGAGCCCTCACTGTCTGCCATGTTCAGAGTCCGGTTTTATCCCATGCTTTTTCAGATCCAGTCCAGCTGGCCTTGGTGAGCTCCCAATAGATCAGCCCTCCTGTCTCAGTGGGTGGGTGCACCCCTCGCGGTCCTGACTTTTTTGCTCATGTTCTCCCTCCTTCCGTTCCCCATTTGGACTTTGGGAGCTCAGTCCAGTGCTCCAATGTGGGTCTCTGTCTCTATCTCCATCCATTGCCAGATGAAGGGTCTATGGTGATATGCAAGATATTTATCAGTGTGGCTATAGGATAGGGCCATTTCAGGTTCCCTCTCTTCAGCTGCCCAAGGAACTAACTGGGGACTTCTCCCTGGACACTGGGGAGCCCCTCTAGAGTCAAGTCTCTTGCCAACCCTAAGATGGCTCCCTTAATTTGAATATATACTTCCCTGCTTCCATATCTACCCTTCCTTATGTTTATAGCAGCATTATTTATAATAGCCAAAACCTGGAAACAACCTAGATGCCCTTCAATGGAAGAATGGATGAAGAAAGTGTGAAATATATACATATTAGAGTACTACTCAGAGGTAAAAAACAATGACATCTTGAATTTTGCATGCAAATGTATAGAAATAGAAAACACTATCCTGACTGAGGTAACCCAGACCCAAAAAGATGAACATGGGATGTACTCACTTATAATTCATTTCTAGCCATAAATAAAGGTCATTTGAGCCTATAATTTGTGATCCTAGAGAAGCTAAATAAGAAGGTGAATCCAAAGAAAAACATATAGTTATCCTCCTGGATATTGGAAGTAGACAAGATTGCCGGGCAAAAATTGGGAACTTGGGGGTGGGGTGGGATGGTGGTAAGGGGAAATGGGGAAAGAAAAGAGAGAAGGGGAGGATGAAGGGAGCTTGGGGGAATGGGATGGTTGGGATAAAATATTGCATTTAAAATGTTTTAAAATCTCAGAATTATTCAAGACAATGAGACACATCAGTTCCTGGCAGCACCATTCTACTTCAAGAGGATGATGGGCCTTGAAGAGGCTCTTAAAAAGGTTGTTAGCATTTGAGCAAGAATCTTTTCTTTCATGGACTGCTTGATGGTATGTTGTGTGAACTGTACATGACAGAAACACAGAAAAATTACTTCTAAACTTGGCTAAAGATGAGACAGTCTTTCAGAGTTCCTGCTTCATGAAAGAATCTGCCAGTTATTCTACAAGACACAGAACAAAGTAACTGACAAACTTTCAATGTGGACAAGTTCTTGCTTCATAAAACAGTCTGCCAGATACTATGGGCCCCTATGTTCCAAAAAAAAAAAGAAGAAAAAAAAAACTTTGGGTGACTATTCAGGTTGCTAGTAATGTACTTCCTGTTTATTTAGGTAAAATTATATCCTCCTACCATCTCTCATGGATTTCAACAAAGATAGTCATAATTATAAAAAATAGATTAGATATAAAACTTTAGACTTGTGATAGAGTATTTTCCTTAACTTGCCAAATGTAAATAGTCTGAATATTGTAACTATAATTCTTGCTTGATAACTGTTTTTGTTGTATGTAATCTTGCACTTTTAAAGTTAAAATATTCACTATGGGATTCCCCTCTGTATGCTGTGACTATGTCTTTTTAAAAAATACTAATTTATTTATTTATTTTTTACTTAAATAATACTAATCCAAATTCCCATTCCCTGCCCTCCTGCCAGTCCCCTCCCTCTTCCTCCACAGAACCTCTCCTACCCCTCCAACCCTAAGGGAGTGCCATGCACCCCATTCTGTGGAAAGTCCAAGGCCCTCCCTACTACATCTAGGTTGAGCACGGTTTACATCCAAACAGAATAGGATCCCATGAAACCAATATATGCAAGTAGAGACACATCCCAGTGTCACTATCAATGGCCCCTCAGTCTGGCCCAGCTGTCAACCCCCTTCAGAGGGGCTTGGTTGTTCCTATGCTCACTTACTCGAAGACCAGTTGGAGTTGGTGAACTCCCACTAGTTCCAGCAAACTGTCTCAGTGGATGACCCTGTCATGGTCTTGAATTCCTTGCTCATACTCTCACTCCATCTACTCTTCAACTGGATCTTGGGAGCTCAGTTCAGTGCTCTGCTGTGGGTCATTGCCTCTGTTCCTATCTGTTCTTGGATGAAGGTTCTATGGTGATTTTTAAGATAATTATCGGTCTGACTACAGGGTAAGGTCAGTTCAGACATCCTCTCCTCTATTGCTTAGGGTCTTAGCTGGGTTCATCCCTGTGGGTTCTTGCGCATTTTTTTTAGAGCCAAGTTTCTTGCTAACTCCACATTGGCTCCCACAATCAAGATATCTCTTTTCTTGTTTTCATATCTGTCCTTCCACCATCTCGACTATCCCATCCCCCCACCTTCTCCTCAATCCCCTTCTCCCCTTCTGTAGAAATAGGAGCGGCGGGCTGCGTCCCGGCACCCGGCCGCCCACATGGCTAGCTCTACCCGAAATAATTACACGGACACTGTGTTCATTTA
>NW_004949137.1:2634962-2645617 GCF_000317375.1 Microtus ochrogaster | reverse complement strand
GATCTGTAAGTTTTTTTCCCCTTTAAATAAATACTACCCTGTTAATTATAATTCCAAACTGCTGTGGCATCGTTTGTGACTTACGTCTACACCCTTCCTTATACCCCCTTCTCCCTGCTGTCAAATATTTGTCTGAGTCCAGTTTCCAGGTAAGTTTATATATGTTTTTCTTTGAGTTCACCTTATTGCTTGGTTACTCTAGGATCCTGAGCTATATATAGGCTTGTTGCCCTTTGTTTATGACTAGTATGAACTTATGAGTGAAAACATATTCTATTTGATTTTTTGTGTCTTGATTACCTCACTCAGGATGATGTTATTTAATTCTGTCCATTTGCATGCAAAATTCAAGAGGTCATTTTTTTTTTTTTTTTACTGCTGAGTAGTACTCTAACATGTAGATGTACCACACATTATCCATTCTTCACTTGAGGGGCTGGCTATTACAAATAATGCTGCTATAAACATAGCTGAACAAATGCATCTTTTGGATATATTCACAAGAGTGAAATTGCTGAATCCTGAGGTATGTTGATTCTCAGTTTTCTGAGAAACTACCACACTGATTTCCATGAAATTGCTGAATCCTGAGGTATGTTGATTCCCAGTTTTCTGAGAAACCACCACACTGATTTCCAAAGTGATTGCACAAGTTTGTATTCCCACCAGCAATGGATGAGTATTCCCCTAACTCCACAACCTCTCGAGCATAAGGTATCATTAGTGTTTTTATCTTAGCCATTTTAACAGGTGTAAAGTATTTCTGATTTGCATTTCCCTGATAGCTAAGGATGAAAAGCATGTCATTAAGTAGCTTTTGGCCATTTGAAATTCTTTTGTTGAGAATTCTCTGTTTACTTCAGTACACCATATTTTAATTGGGTTATTTAAAAATTTAATGTCTAATTTCTAGAGTTCTTTGTATATTTGGGAGATCAGTCCTTTGTCTGATGTGGGGTTGGTGATGATTTTTTTATCCTATTCAGTAGGCTGCCTTTTTGTCTTATTAACTGTGTCCTTTGCTTTACAGAAGCTTCTCAGTTTTAAGAGGACCCATTCATTTATTGATGCTCTTATTGTCTGTGCTACTGGGGCTATATTTAAGAAGTGACCTCCTGTGTCCATGCATTGAAGGTTACTTCCCATTACCTTCTTCAGTGTGGTCAAATTTATATTGAGGTCTTTAATCCATTTGGACTTGAGTTTTGTGCATGATGACAGATATGGATCTATTTTCATTCTTCTACATGTTGACATCCAGTTATGCCAGCACAATTTTTTGAAGATGCTTTCTTTTTTCCATTGAATATTTTTTGCTTCTTTGTCAAAAATCAGGTGTACATAGGTGTATGAATTAATATCTGGGTCTTCAATTTGATTCCATTGGTCAATGTCTCTGTTTTTATGCCAATACCATGCTGTTTTTATTACTGTAGCTCTGTAATAGAGCTTGAAATCAGGGATGGTAATGCCTTTGGAAGTTCTTTTATTGTAAAGGATTATTTTGTCTATCCCGGGTTTCTTGTTTTTCCTTATGAAGTTAAGTATCATTCTTTCAAGGTCTGTGAAGAATTGTGTTGGGATTTGATTGGGATTGCATTGAATCTATAGATTGCCTTCAGTAAGATTGCCATTTTTACTATGTCGATCCTTCCTATCCAAGAGCATGGAAGGTCTTTCCATTTTCTGGTATCTTCATCAATTTCTCTCTTCAAAAACTTAAACTTCTTGTCAAATAGGTCTTTTACAACCTTTGTTAGTGTTACCCCAAGATATTTTATGTGATTTATGGCTATTGTGAAAGGTAGTGTTTCCCTGATTACCCTCTCCACTTCTTTATCCTTTATGTATAGGAAGACTACTGGTATTTTTTTATTAATTAACTTATCAATTAATTAATTAGCTAATTAATTAATTAATTAAAGATTTCTGTCTCTTCCCTGCCACAGCCTCCCATTTCCCTCCCCCTATCAAGTCCCTCTCCCTTATCAGCCCAAAGAGCAATCAGGGTTCCCTGCCCTGTGGGAAGTCCAAGGACTACCCACCTCCATCCATGTCTAGTAAGGTGAACATTTAAACAGCCTAGGCTCCCACAAAGCCAGTACATGCAGTAGGATCAAAAACCCATTGCCATTGTTCTTGAGTTCTCAGTAGTCCTCATTGTCCGCTATGTTCAGCAAGTCCGGTTTTATCTCAGGCTTTTTCAGACCCAGGCCAGCTGGCTTTGGTGAGTTTCCGATAGAACATTCCCATTGTTTCACTGTGTGGGTGCACCCCTTGCGGTCCTGAGTTCCTTGCTTGTGTTCCCTCTCCTTCTGCTCCTAATTTGGACCTTGAGATTGCTGTCTGGTGCTCCAATGTGGGTCTCTGTCTCTGTCTCCTTTCATCGCCTGTAATAGCCGAACCTGGAAACAACCTAGATGCCCTTCAATGGAAGAATGGATTAAGAAAGAATGGAATATATACATATTAGAGTACTACTCAGCAGTAAAAAACAAGGACTTGAATTTTGCATGCAAATGGATGGAAATAGAAAACACTATCCTGAGTGAGGTAAGCCAGACCCAAAAAGAGGAACATGGGAGGTACTCACTCATATTTGGTTTCTAGCCATAAATAAAGGACATTGAGCCTATAATTAGTGATCCTAGAGAAGCTAAATAAGAAAGAGAACCCAAAGAAAAACATATAGGCATGCTCCTGAATATTAACCTTCGTCGGGCGAGGAAAGGAGACAGAGACAGAAACCCACATTGTTATTTTTTTTTTTGAGTTGATCTTGTATCCTGCCATTTTACTGAAGGTGTTTATCAGCTGTAGGAGTTCTCTGGTAGAGTTTGGGGGGGGTCACTTATATACACTATAATATCATCTGCAAATAACTAAAATTTAACTTCTTCCATTCCAATTTTAATCCCCTTGATCTCCTTATGTTGTCTTACTGCTATTGCTAAAACTTCAAGATCTATGTTGAAGAAATATGGAGAGAGTGGACAGCCTTATCTCCTTCCTGATTTTAGTATAATATCTTTGAGTTTCTTTTCATTTAATTTGATGTTAGCTACTGGCTTGCTGTATATTGTTTTTATTATATTTAGATATGACCCTTGTATCCCTAATCTCTCCAAAACCTTTATCATGAAGGGATGATGAATTTTGTCTAATGCTTTTTCTGCATCCAAAGAAATGATCATATGATTTGTTTTCAGTTTATTTATATGGTGGATTACATTGATAGATTTTCATATGGATTTGGTTTGCCAGAATTTTATTGAGAACTTTTGCATCCATGTTCGTGAGTGAGATTGGTCTGTAATTCTTTTTCTTGGTTGGATCTTAGAGTGGTTTTTGTGTCAGGGTAACTGTAGCTTCATAAAGCTACAGAGTTTGTAAGTGATCCTTCTGTTTCTATTATGTGGAACACTTTGAGGAATATAGGTACTAGGTCTTCTTGAAACGTCTGGTAGAATTCAGCACTAAAACCATCCCGCTCTGGGCTTTTTTTGGTTGGGAGGTTTTTGATGGCAACTTCTATCTCGTCATGACTTATAGATCTATTTAAATTGCTCACCTGGTTTTGATTTAATTTTTGTAGGTGGCATCTATCTTAAAAATTGTCCATTTCTTTTACATTTTCCAGTTATTTGAAGTACAAATTTTAGTAGTAAGACCTAACAATTCTCTGTATTTCCTCAGTATCCATTGATATGTACCCCTTTTCATTTCTGATTTTGTTAATTTGGATCTTCTTTCTCTGCCTTTTGATTAGTTTTGATAAGGGTTTGTCAATTTTGTTGATTTTCTCAATGAACCAGCTCTTTCTTTCATTGATTCTTTGTAAGTTTTTCTGTGTTTCTATTTTGTTGATTTCAGCCCTCAACTTGATTATTTTCAGTCTATTTCTCCTTTTGGGTGAATATGCTTCCTTTTTATTCTAGAGCTTTTAGGCATGCTGTTAGGTGATTGATGTGAGCTTTCTCCATTTTCCTTATGTGGGCCCTTTGTGCTATGAACTTTCCTCTTAGGACTGCTTTCATAGTGTCCCATAGGTTTGGATATGGTGTGCCTTAATTTTCACTGAATTCAAACAAGATTTTAAATTCTTTCTTTATTTTTTCCTTTGATCCAGGAGTGGTACAATAGTTGCCTGTCCAGTTTGCATGAGTTTGTAGGCTTTCTGGGAGCAGTATAATTGTTGAATTCTAACTTTACTCCATGGTGACCTGATAAGACACAATGGACTGCTTTAATTTTTTTGTATCTTTGGGTGTTTGCTTTGTTACCAAGAATGTGATAAATTTTAGAGAAGGTTCCATAAGGTGTTGATATGAAGGTATATTCTTTTTTGTTTGGGTGAAACATTTTATAAATGTCTATTAAGTTCATTTGATTCATTACATCTGGTAGTTCTCTTATGTCTCTGTTAAGTTTCTGTCTGATTGACCTGTCCATTGGTGAGAGAGGAGTGTTGAAATCTCCTGCTATTAGCATGTAAGGTTTGAATTGCAATTCAAATTTCAGTAATTTTTCTTTTACATATGTGGGTGCTCTTGAATTAGGGCACAGATATTTAGGATTGAGAATTTATCTTAATAAATTGTTCCTGTTATGAGTATAAAATGTCCTTCGCCATCTCTTCTGATTGACTTTAGTTTGAAATCAATTTTATTAGATATTAGAATAGCCACACCTGCTTGTTTTTTAGGTCCATTTGACTGGAAAACCTTTTCCAAACCCTTTACTCTGAGATAGTGTCTGTCTTTGAGATTGAGGTGTGTTTCTTGTAAACAGCAGAATGCTGGATCCTATTTATGTATCCATTCTCTTTTTATAGGTGAATTGAGACCATTACATTAAGCGATATTAATCATCAGTGGTTGTTAGCTCCAGTTATCTATTGGTAGTAGTGTTTGTGTGTTTCCCTTCTTTAGGTTATGCTGGTGGGAGGGTAACAGATGCCTGTATTACTGTGGGTGTAATTAGCTTCCTTGGGTTGTGGCTTTCCTTCCAGTACTTTCTGTAAGGCTGGGTTTTTGGATATATATTGTTTAAATCTGTTTTTTTTTATTTAATATCTTGTTTTCTCCAACAATGGTGAATGATAGCGTTGCTGGTTATAGTAATCTGGCCTTACATCCATGGTCTCTTAGTGTCTGTAACACATCTATCCAAGACCCCAAGACCTTCTGGCTTTCATGGTTTCCATTGCGAAGTCAGGTGTAATTCTGATAGGTTTCTCTTTATATGTTACTTGACCTTTTTTTTTTCAGCTCTTAATATTCTTTCCTTATTTTGTGTTTTGATTATTATATGGCAAGGGTACGTTTTTTTTTTCTTTTTGATACAGTCTATTTGGTGTTCTGCAGGCTTCTTGTACCTTCATAGGAATATCCTTCTATAGGTTGGGAAAGATTTCTTCTATAATTTTGTTGAATATATTTGCTGGGCCTTGGTTTGGTCTTTTCACAGTGTCCCAGATTTCCTGGATGTTTTGTGTTAAGAATTTGTTGAATTTGTTGTTTTCTTTGATCAATGAGTTTATTTCCTCTATAGTATCTTTAGCCTCTGAGATTATTTCTTCTACCTCTTGTATTCTATTGGTTATACTTGTCTCTGTAGTTCCTGTTCATTTACCCAGATTTTCCATATCCTGCCATCTCTCAGTTTGTGTTTTCTTCATTGCATCCATTTTATTTTTCAAGTCTTGAACTGTTTCCATTACCTGTTTGAATAGTTTTTCTTGTTTTTTCCTGGGTATCTTTGAGAGATTTATTCATTTCTTCTACCTTTTTGTTTGTCTTCTCCATTTCTTTAAAAGAGTTTCTCACATCCTGTTTAAGATCTTCTATTATTTTCATAATGTTACATCTACAGTCTATTTCTTCTACTTATTTTGGAATAGGGCATTCAAGTCTTCTTGTTGCATGATCCCTGGATTCTCGTGTTGTCATGTTGTCTTTCAGGTTGTTGGAGGAATTCTTGCATCTCTTCCTTCAAATGCAGCCAGGAGAGTCTTGACATCTTGGTCCAATCTTTCCTGCCTGACTGTGTTCTTGGGGAAATTTCTTGGTCTGGCCTCTCTTAGGGACCCTTGGCACTGGAGCAGGTCATGCTGGTGGATCTAAGGACCCTGCAGATTGAAAGGAGTGCCCTCTAGCTGGTTCTCCTCAGTGCAGAAACAGGATCTGTTCCTGGGCCAAGGAACTCACAGACAACAGTGCAGGCTTGGGGGAGTGAAGGTGTAAGTCACAAACAATCCCACACCAGTTTGGAATTATGATTAATAGAATGGTTATTTATTTAAAGGGAAAAACTTACAGTTAACCATCCCAGACAACAGCCATCTGCACAATCAGGAAAGGAGCCTAGTTGCCGGAAGCAGAGCCAGAAGCCAGAGAAAGAGCAGAGGGAAGTGGCCCATTTTTTAAAGGGAGAGAGACCACACCTCAATGGGCTGGTATCTCAGCGGCTATTGGCTGAAGGAGCAGAAGGAGCTCCCACAACACCTCCCCCTTTTGTTTAAGTTAGAGAGTTCTAAACCTACTATGAAATTATATACAATAAGTACAAATATCCTATTCTAACTAGCTTAAGTCTTATATAATAAATAGCTTGGCCAAGTCATGAGTAAAAAGTAAATACAATTATATAGTCTTTAACCCCATTGAAGATCAGAGAAGGAAAATAATGTTGCCTGAGTAATTAGGAAGTGTAATCAAACAACTTCCAAAACATGCAACAAATCACAGAGACAACTAGCTACCTGGGCAATCACCTAAGGTCACGTTTGCAGCGTTGAAGCAACCAACTTTGGCTAAGGCCTAACATAACTGGCATACCATTTTCAAAGGCAAGAAACTTGTCAAAACTATCTTATCCTGTCTTGGCAGGGTATGACAGTCCTGTTTTTTTCCATTTCACGGATACTCTGTATCTCTGTCAGTGGTTGATTCATGGGATTTCTTGGCCCACAGACCAGTTTAACCAAGAAGAAAGGCTCCAGGTGGAGTGTCTTTGGTTCTCAACATTCTCTCGGGAATAGACTGGTGTTGCCAGGAGCAATTGTGTCTCACTATCACGAAACTCTGAGTTAGATTAAAGGCCATTTTCTACAGCTCTTTGAAGAGATTGAAGATTATCTATCTATACTGAGTATAATTTCTATGCATCTAAAGAACCTGATTAGTCTAATTATAAACGACAAACATAGAATATTATTGATCTATATAATTCTCAATACCTATCTAACTTAAAGACTAAGACAATAAATGACTGTGAAGCAAATGAGGACAATGGCCTCTGAATATAAACAATGTACAAATATACATTGCAACATAATAAATATATATCAAAACACAAACAATATATGTATCTTAATCAGAGGTAGAAATGTACATTGCAATATGGTAAATATACAATATCAATACAAAGTATATATCAATACATAAAAAATATTTTGAACAGAGGTAGAAGTATGCATACATACAATAGTCAATATGATTTAACTTTGTATCAATATATAAGAATCAAAACCAATATATTTGTCTCAA
Source organism: Microtus ochrogaster (assembly GCF_000317375.1). Taxonomy (NCBI): domain Eukaryota; kingdom Metazoa; phylum Chordata; class Mammalia; order Rodentia; family Cricetidae; genus Microtus; species Microtus ochrogaster. Next base: position 2,638,067 of record NW_004949137.1, on the reverse strand, counting down.
AACAGTAACTCACAAGTACTAACAAGTACCAATCTATTATCCCATCATCCCATTATCCCTCTTTTTTTTCAAATGATCCCTGAGCTTATAAAATTCCTCCCCCAACTCCCCAACCCTCAACCGTATACTAATTATAATCAACCCCTAAATGATGCCCTAAACCCAAGGGCAAACTTTACTGAAAGAGGGGATGTCGTCCTCTAGAATTACTTCCAGCTGTCATGGGGGTGATGTTCTTTCTAGGGGATCCTGCGAATGTAAAATGATGGTTAAATTTCAAGATCAATGTCTTTTAAAATTGCAAATAGTCTCTGAGTATTTTGTGGAGGTCTGGCCAGAATGTTGTACAAGATGTGCACCATTTCAGCTAACCAAGTTGTAACTGTCTTGTGCATCTGGTACCCAAAACAGGTCTTGTAGTAGCGCTATCTGTATCATGACGTCATATCAACCAGGTGGAGTTGTTATGGGGCCCCATCTTCTTCCTGGACACTTCAAATGTCACTTCGGAAAAATTCATTGTTCATTGTGAAAAACTTAAACATTAATCATATAGACATATATAGACATACATATATTCAATGAAAGACATGATAGATATATTCAATAAAAGGTATGATAGATATGAAGGAAAGCAAATATGTTTTCTAAACTCAAATTTCTTTCTGTCCCATATCTTGGCTCTTGAAATGAGACAGAAACTCAAGAAATTCTAGGTTTTCTCTTATCAACAGGCTTGGAATTGGAGAGGGATTGAGCCAGAGTCCAACTTCAAAACCAGCTCTATATATTTATAAATAAATGCACATTAATACATATTTAAAGATAAGTGTATAATAATTTTACTTATGGAACCTATTCGATTTTTTTACTGATTCTTATTTGGTTGTAAATAGTTTACATCTGTCAGTATTCAAACATACAGGGTCCCTTGAATTTTTTGAAGATGAGTGTTTTCCTGCAGAGATAAGAAGAGAACCCTGACCCTATTCTATATGTTTTTCTTACCACCTGTATGAATATCATCATTGAGGATGAATTGTCATTTCTCCTTTCCAGGAGGTTTCTCCTCTTCAAATATAACCTTTATTAATTTTGATGGTATCCACAAGTTTTTATCTCCTGTTGAAACAAGAGCAAAACTCCTTCCCCAAAATAGAACATCACCTGGCTTCCATTGAGAGGTCAGCACATCTTTGAAATAAATCAGTTGATTTAGTTCAGCAGTCTTTTCCATTATTCAATGTCTTTCTGCTGCTATTGTTCCTTTCTCATTAGCTTTGAGAAAATTCAAGATTAATAAAGCATTATGTAATCTATTTCTGGGGGTATTTTCGGTCCCTTTCTGTTTGTTCAGCATATTCTTTATAGTACAATTTGATCTTTCTATAACTGCCTGACCTGTAGGATTATTTGGTATACCTGTAATGTGTTTTATATTATAATAAGCAAAAAAAGCATTTTATTTTCTTAGATACGTATGCTGGACCATTGTATGTCTTTATTTGTGCAGGTATACCCATGATGGCCATAACTTCCAATAAATGTGTAATTACTGAATCAGCCTTTTCTGAGCTCAGGTCTGTAGCCCATTGAAAACCTGAATACGTGTCTATGGTGTGGTGTACATATTTTAATTTACCAAATTCCATAAAGTGGAACACATCCATCTGCCAGATTTCATTTCTTTGAGTACCCTTTGGGTTACTCCCTGCAGGCAACGGTGTTTGATTATAGAAAGAACAAGTAGGACATCTCTTTATAATGTCCTTAGCTTGTTGCCATGTAATGGAAAATTCTTTCTTTAGGCCTTTACTGTAGTAGGGAGCTGCTGGCTGTGTTCCTGCCGCCCCAGCTCCTGGTCGCCTGGCGAGCTTATGCCCTGAAACAACAACACACAAATTGTATTCATGTAAACACTGCTTGGCCCATTAGCTCTAGCCCTTACTGGCTAATTCTGATATCCTGATCAACCCATCTCTAATAAACTGTGTAGCACTGGTCTTACCGGGAAAGATTCAGCATGTCTGACCTGGCAGCTTGCTTCATTGTGTGAGTGCATCTGCCCGGGAGAGGGGAGCATGGCCTCTGTCTGAGGCATCTGCCCCAGAGCGGAGAACTATCAAGTCTGAGCTCACTTCCTCTTCCTCCCAGCATTCTGTTCTGCCTACTCCACCTACCTAAGGGATGGCTTATCAAAATGGGCCAAGGCAGTTTGTTTATTACCAATGACCTTCCCCCATCATTTCCCCTTTTTCTGTTTAAACAAAAAGGAAAGGAAGCTAGCTGTGCGGGAGCCAGGTGGGATGAAAAGCAGACCCGCAGCTCCCACAACAGAATGGCTGCCCAACGTGGGGCTAACTGAATCAGCAGAAAGCTTGAGAAAGCTTGGGAAAGGATAGAGTAAAGCATGTTTTCTTGGTAGCATCAATTTCTTGGGTCTGTTTTGCTTGCTAGAGGCAAGCAAGTGCTCTTATCTAAGAGAGGCTTCCTGACTCAGCTTCAGCTGCAAAACCCTGCAGCTCTTAAGAGGTCCTGCCACAAAACACTTAAATGCTGTTGATAAAAGTTGACTGAATGCTTGTTTTCAGCCATAGCAGGAAAAAAGTTGTGTTGTTTTAAAATGCTGGCTTTCTGGGCCGTCCTGCCAGGGCAAACTCTGACTGTTTGAGGCTGGAGGACCGACTACAGAGAGAGGACTTGAGTGTTGTCTGTTGCAGCTCTCTTGCTAGCAGGGACCTTGAAACGCCATAGAGTTGTGGCTATAAACATGGCTACAGCTTGTATGTCCACCATGAGGCTGGAAAGGTAAGGAATGGACTGGATCTAGCTGGCAAAGCCATGGCTTTAATGCTACCCATATTGCTCAGTAATTAAAAGGCTCATGTGCTCAGAAAAAGAGAGATTCAAAAACAAACAAAAAAACTTTAAATAATTTATAGTGTGATATGCAAGCTAAAAGTTTTTTTTTTTTTTGGGGTTTTCAAGACAGGGTTTCTCTGTGGTTTTGGAGCCTGTCCTGGAACTAGCTCTTGTAGACCAGGCTGGTCTCGAACTCACAGAGATCTGCCTTTTGCTCACACTGTTGGTTCAGTTTTGTAAGCC
>NW_004949137.1:2622018-2633291 GCF_000317375.1 Microtus ochrogaster | reverse complement strand
GAGGAAGGTCATTGGTAATAAACAAACTGCCTTGGCCCATTTTGATAGGCCATCCCTTAGGTGGGTGGAGTAGGCAGAACAGAATGCTGGGAGGAAGAGGAAGTGAGCTCAGACTCGATAGCTCTGCTCTCTGGAGCAGAGGCCATGCTCCTCTCTCCCGGGCACATGTGATGAAGCTCCAACCCAGGATGGACGTAGGCTAGAATCTTCCCGGTAAGCGCACCTTGGGGTGCTATACACATTATTAGAAATGGGCTAGTCCTGGTGCGAGAAGAGGCTAGATATAATGGGCCAGGCAGTGTTTAATAGAATACAGTTTGTGTGTTGTTATTTCAGGTAAAGCTAGCAGGCAGCCAGGAGCTGGGGTGGCAGGAACACAGCCCACAGCTCCTACTACAGAACTTTACTATTGACATGATGCTTTTTATGAAATTCTGAGGCCTGCAACATGCTTCCAATCAATAATTGATCAATCTCAGCATTACTTTGTGCTAGAGGACCAGGCAGAACTGTATGGGACCGGATGTGTGTTATGTACATCGGGCAAAGCCTATTCTTGATTATGTCTTGTACCTGGATAAACAATGATGTCAACTCTTTGTCATCTGGTATAAATTCAGTGGTTTCAATATGCACGATAACTCTTTCTGCATATTGTGAATCTATAACTATATTAAGAGGTTCTTTAAAATCCCTTAGCACCATAAGAATGGCATATAATTCTGCCTTCTAGACAGAATTATAAGGGCTTTGTTCCGCCTTACTCAATTCATCTGACTTGTAACCTGCTTTCCCTGATTTATTTGCATCAGTATAAAATGTATGGGCTCTAGTTATTGGAGCATCACATACAATACTAGGAAGAATCCAAGAAGTTCTTTTTATGAGGTTAAGTCTACCACTTTTGGGATAGTTGCTATTAATTTCTCCCAAAAAATTAGCACAAGCTCTTTGCTATGTTTCATTGTCTTCCCATAACTTTTTTATTCCTCAGTAGTAAAAGGCACTGTAATTTCTGCTGGGTCTATACCTGCTAGTTGACGAAGTCTCATCTTACCTTTTCATTTTCATTGTCATTAAGTAATACTTAACATCATTTTCTTCTATATCTTCTGGGTTAAGATGACCAAGTCTTATTGTTTTGTGTCTTCTAGGTTCTGGTATTACCATGTTGCTTTTCAGAATGCTGGAGGAGAAACTGTATTGGCTCCTTCCCATCTCTTCCTTCAACACTTATGTCTCTTATGTCCACCAAGAATTGGTCTCCACAGAGCTGGAAGGGAACAATGTGTTGTGGGTGGGTTAGATGGCTGTCTAGCAAATAAGTTCCCTGCTGGCTGATCTTATGTCCATCAAGCATTGGTCTCCACAGAGCCCACAGGGAACACTGTGTTGGGGGCTGGGTATATGTCTTTCTAGCAGACCAGCTCCCTGCTGGTGCTAGGAATGCTGAAAGCACCTTGGGAGGGGGCCCTGACTTTTCTCCCACATGGAGGTTTTAGGGAGTGGGGGGTCCATGGTCACAGGGCCACTGTTGTCTTAACTCTTATGTCCACCAAGTATTGGTCTCCACAGAGCTCACAGGGATCAGCGCTGACTATGTCTTATTACCATTGGTTAGTACAGAAGCTGCATTGTGCCTATGGCAGTGAAGAATAGAACAAGGTAGAAATTCCTAGCAGAGATAGAGGAAAGTAGGTGAAGTCAAAGGGACACCATGTAGATGCCAAAGAGACAGACAACCAAGAACCTTACTGGTAAACCATGAATCTTTAAGTAAAATCAAAAATAATAGGAATGAGTTAATTTCAGATAAAAGTTAGTTAGTATGAAGCCAAGCAGTATCATAATTAATATAGTTTCTCTGCAATTATTTCAGGTCTGGGTGGCCAGGAATGAAGAAGCAATATCCTACTAAAATGTTTTGTATGTTTCTTCTATCTTCATAGGCATCTTCTTTTTTAGTTTAGAAATTTTTATTCTTTGATTTTGAAAAAAATATTTTCTGATCCTTTGATATGGGATTCTTCTCCTTCTATTGCTATTATTTATATTTTGGTCTTTTCATAGTATCCCAGATTTTCTGGAAGTTCCTTGCCAGTAATATTTTTAGTCTTAATATTATCTTGAAAAACTTATCTCTTTCTTGTATCTAGAGATATAAACTCTGAGATTAACCCTGATGAAAATGCAGAGGACTTAAACATAGGGATAAGAAATAAATCTTGTTTTCAACATAAAGTATACATCTGTTTTTAAATTTTAAAGGATAAATACGGAATTTTATTTTTCTGTTATATCTTTTAAATAAAACAAATAATAACTTTGAGAAAAGTAAGTCCCAACATGCCTAACTGAAGCAGAGACTTTTGCATAGGAGGAAAATCTCAGGAGGTGATGCTGTACCAGTTTGGGTTATACTCAGCTAATTGTGTCTATAGGAGACACCACACATAATTTAGTAAGAATTAACAATTATTATTTTGGGCTTATCAAAGAAAACTGCTGATGAGCAACATTAAGTATTTGAAATATGAAATCCAAGAAGTTGGTCTTCACAGAAGAAAGGAACTGTTACTTTTAAATAAAAGCATGGAGTTATGGAGGTACCTCTGTATGTAAAATGTTTTCTGTTAAAGCCTGAAGACACAAGTTCATTTACCCATAACCCATGTCAAATTACAGGTATCCATCTTTAACTTATAGCCTTCTGGGTGAAATTGATATATGCATCTTCATGGAGCTCACTGTCCAGCAAGCCTGGACACATAAGTGAGCTGCATATTCATTAGAAGAACATGTCTCAAAAAGTAATGTTGAGTTTAAGTGAGAAATAAAGCTAATGTTTACCTCTTGCCTCCATATGTGAACAAACGTGAGATTTGAGGATGAACAAAAAAGACACACATAAAAATGAGACAAAATCTACTGAAGAGAAAATAATATAATTGAAGAGATAGACAGAAATGTTTTAGATGACATTTAACATTTTCTGCAAGAAAGCATTTGTATGAGTTGTAATTTTTCTGTCAATATAATGCTTTTGGAATATGATAGTTTTTTTCATTCAAATAAGAATGAGAAAAAAACTCATGCACATGAGTTTAAAAGATATGTAGGAGCCTATCCTCACAAGACTTGGTTGTGCTACGAACTGAGATCTATGTGAATCAAAACTTAGTTCTTTCTGCAAAATGACATGCTGTATATGGAAGGAAATTTCTAATCAAAACAACCTCTGAGTCCAATTGTATAACAGGGACTTGGGAATGCCAAGATAACCAACCATGTGTAAAGATATATGAGTATGTTCTCTGTAAGTAATTTCCTCCACACAGTCCCCAGAGTATAATAGGGACACAGTTACTCCTTTTGCATTTTCAACTTTCCTAATCATCTAGAACACCCTTGCTCTATTTCCTCTTACTGTTTGTTATACAGTTTTTTTTCTGTTTTTCTCTCCCAGTTTATGTAGAAAGAAAGAGGCTGAAGGTGGGAGGAGGTAGCACTCCAGTCCCCACTATGTTATGTGCCTGCTCATCAGCAGAACAAATTCCCCTAGCTCTCTTATTCTAATCAGAAGAAACCAATTTACTTTTGCACCTGAATGACTCATTCTTGGTTCTTATAGCTGAATATTTCCCAAAATTCCCTTCAGATACTCAGTTTAATCTTTTAGTTAGAACTAAATTTCATTCTTTAAACACCTCACCATAGATTATCTAAGATTTTTCATTACACTTTACAGATTTGTGGAATTTGGACAATAAATTTAACCAAGTATCTGTGTCCAATTTTTTAAGAATATGTGTTTTCCTAAATGCAGGTTACATCTTTCTCTTTGTTCTATTGGCCTTTGCTAATATTTAAAAATAATTATTTAATAGAAACACTATGAGATGTACTGAATTTTCTAGCCTTGAAAATACAGTTAAAGTACTGTGAACACAAACAACTTTTTTCATGCAAATCATCCTTAACACATTTTCCAATACTTACAATGTATATGGTAACACAGGGTGGAATAAGGATGACAAGATTATCATATTTCTCTTAGGAAGGAAACTTTTATTCACACATTCAAAGCTGGAAGCAATCATTTTTATATACCATATAAAACATGCATTATAATACACATATTATTGACCATACATGTAACACATTTTGGCAAAGAAGAAATACATGCTAGTGTGTGTGCCTATTTTCTATTTCTTTTTTTTTATTATTGAGAAAAAAAAATTCCGCCTCCTCCCAGCCTCCCACTCCTCCTGCCCTCCCCCACTCCTCTCCCCCTCCCTCTCAAGTCTGAAGAGCAGTCAGGGTTCCCTGCCCTGTGGAAAGTCCAAAGTCCTCCCCCCTCCATCCTGGTCTAGGAAGGTGAACATCCAAACTGGCTAGGCCCCCACAAAGCCAGAACAAGAAGTAGGATCAAAACCCAGTGCCATTGTCCTTGGCTTCTCAGCAACCCTCATTGTCCACCATATTCAGAGAGTCCGGATTTATCCCCTGCTTTTTCAGTCACAATCCAGCTGGCCTTGGTGAGCTCCCAATAGATCAGCCCCACTGTCTCCATGGGTGGGTGCACCCCTCTTGGTCCTGACTTCCTTGCTCATCTTCTCCCTCCTTCTGTTCCTCATTGGGACTTTGGGAGCTCAGTCCAGTGTTCCAGTGTGGGTCTCTGTCTCTATCTCCATCCATCGCCAGATGAAGGTTCTATGGTGATATGCAAAATATTCATCAGTATGGCTATAGGATAGGATCATTTCAGGTTCCCTATCCTCAGCTGCCCCAGGAACTAATTGCAGACCTCGCCTTGGGCACCTGGGAGCCCCTCTAGGTTCCAGTCTCTTGCCAACCCTAAGATGGATCCCTTAATTAAAATATGTGCTTCCTTGCTCCCCTATCCAACCTTTCTGTATCGCAATCATCCTGTTGCCCCAAGTTCTCCCCATCCTACCCTTCTCACTTTTTTCTCCCCTTCTCCCCTTACCCCCCCCCACCCCACCCTTAAGATCCTGATTTTTTGCCTGGCAATCTTGTCTACTTCCCCTACCCAGGAGGATAGCTATATGTTTTTCTTTGTGTTCACCTTCTTATTTAGCTTCTTTAGGATATCAAAATATAGATTTACTGACCTTTATTTGTAGCTAGAAACCAATTATGAGTGAGTACATCCCATGTTCATTTTTTTGGGTTTGGGTTACCTCACTCAGGATAGTATTTTCTATTTCCATCCATTTACATGCAAAATTTGAGAAGTCATTGTTTTTTACCACTGAGTAGTACTAAATGAAGGTGGATCGAATTAATACAGGCCAATTGGTATAAGATGATACAACTTTAATATAAATAGCACACTCACGCAACCGAACTTCCCGCGATGCCCAGAAACAGGAAACAGGAAGGGGAACCCAGCGTCTGTGCACCCCAATTTATAAACATTTGCCCGAGGCTGTCCCGCCCCCAAAGGGCGAGCTCTCTCTACATCTCCCCTTTTTTGTCTAAATAAGACAGAACTACACTAACTACAACTATAAACAATAATAACAAATAATAAATGTAACAAACAATATTGAGAACAAAAGTTTTACCAGACACTCTATTTTAAGGAGTCTAAATAATGTAGAGAGTAATTAGAATTATATAATCTTCAACTCCGTCAAAGATCTGAGAAGGGAATAAATGTTACTTAACAAATGAGAAATATCCAAAATGTGCCAAAAATGACAGAGACAACTGACTACCTGGGCAATCACCCAAATTCTCGTTCGCAATGTTGAGTCAACCAACTTTGGCTAAGGCCTAACATAACTGACATGCCATTATCAAATGCAAGAAACTTTCTTAGAATTATCCTACCTTGTCTTGGCAAGATAAGACAATCCTGTTTCATATCTTTGTCAGTAGTTGAGGTATGAGCTACTTCTATAGAAATTTTATTCTTTCTAAATAAAACTAACTTTGCAGGAGTGCTAATGGTTGAGTTAACCGAAATCAAATGCACTTAACACTGTTTAATTTGAGAGCAAAGTTGATCCTGCCTAGAGTGGTGCATATTGAGTGTTAAAGAAGTAATCCAAGTGAGAAGAAATGTAACATGAAAATCCTGTATAATGTTTTACTGATTGTTTGAGATATGAAGCTAGACAGCATATGTAACCTTGCTTTCTTCAACTATAAATTGAGGCAAACTACTCTTGTGTATCAAAAAATATTGTTCTGAAGATCATACTTATTTTAGTGATGCATACTACTTGGAGATCTTTACATTAAATTGCATTGTAAATGTATCTTGTCTCATTAATAATAAATCATAATCCTCATATATAGGAACACAATCAATTTACACTATATAGTAGTGAATAAGTACAATTTGGATCAATTTAAAATTCATCTAGAAGTGTGAGTTCTTACTGTCTTTAACAGATTAATTTTGAGTTCCAACTCCTGAAATACACTTTTTATGTGATATTATAATAACATAATAAATGGCATGCCAAAAATGTTTAATAAGTATGTGTTAAAAATAATGAAAGAAATGTTTTTAAATTACTTTAATACCATAATTATTCAGTCTCAGAAAATTAGAAACCACAATAATAGTAAGAAATAAGAATGGGGAAAACAGCAGATTTGAGGCAGCAACCCCCAAGAGAGATGGGCTGAACCAGAGACCTCTGGGGGAATGGGTTCAAGCTAGTGAGCTCTGCAGAAGTAGGCCTAAGACAAGGACATCTGCCAGAGCATGCCTGAGACAGAAACCTCCACAGAAGCAGGTACAATGGAGCAACCAGTGAGGGAACAAGACCAATCTAGAGACCGCTATAAGTCTAGGCCTCATCAGAGACCTCTGTGGAAGCAGATGTGAGCCAGTTATCTCCACTGGGGCAGGCCCATACAAGCAACTTCCAGCAGGAGCAAGTACAAAGGACTGACTGTAAAGGGATCAGTTCTGAGTCAGAGACCTCTGTGGGATCAATCCCAAGCCAGGGACCTCTGTGGGACCAAGCTGAATCCAGCGAAAACAATGGGAACCAGCCAAGCCAGCGATCTATGCTGGAGCAGGGATAAACCAGCATCAACCAGTGACCACCACCAAAGCAGGCCCTAGGCAAGACACCTCAACAGGAGGAGCATGTATGAGGGAGCAGGTCTGAGCCATTGACCTCATCAGGAGCAGGCCCCAGCCAGGGATATCTGCAGGAACAAGCCCAAGCTACTGACCTCCAACTGACCTGAGCCAATGACCTTTGCCAGAGACAGCAATGTCCACAGGGGCAGGTACAACAGAGTGGCTGCCAATGGAGCAGGCCCCAGGAAGATATCTCTGCAATACCAGGTCTGAGCCAGGGACCTCTTCAAAAACAGGGCTGAACTGAACCAGTGATCACTGTGCAAGCAGGCAAGAATGACCACCGGTATTTCAGAGTGACCACTAGGAGCTCCAAGTGACCTGCAGGAACACTGAAATCCAAGTGATCTCCTGAGTGACTTTAACTGTAGCCATGACTGCACCACAAGGAACCACCATCTGAGCCTTGGATCCACTGGCACAAGGAAGATTGATCCTCAGGGGCATAGACCTTAACTCCATCCAGGAGAAAAGATGAGTAGACAAGGTAAGAACACACCTAACACTACAAAGAGCAACATGACACCAATGAAAACTATTGGTTTTACAACAGCTATATTTGAACACTCCAATATAGATGAAGCAGAAGAAAATAACCTAAAAAATACTTTAGGAGAAAGTGTTATGAACTTAAAAAAGAAATGAAAAATTTCTTCAAAAAAATGGAGGAAAAGACAAACAAAAAATTAGAAGATATCAACAAATCCCTTATATAGAGCAAGGAAAAAGCAATCAAACAGATGAAAGAAATAATTCAAAACTTTAAAGAACAGGTGGATCTCTGTGAGCTCAAGGCCATCCTGGTCTACAAGAGCTAGTTCCAGGACAAGAACCAAAAGCTATGGAGAAACCCTGTCTCGAAAAATCAAAAAAAAAAAAAAAAGAGAGAGAGAGACAATAAAGAAAATACAAACTAAGGGAATTCTGGAAGTGGAAAATATGAGAAAACAATCAGGAATCACAAATGCAAGCTGAAACAGCAGGACACAAAAGGTTGAACAGAGAATCTCAAGGGCAGAAGTTAAAATAAAGGAAATAGACTCATCAGTCTATTAAAACATTAAATCTAACAAAAGCTTAAAACAAAATATGCAGGAAATATGAGATGTCATAAAAAGACCCAACCTAAGAATAATAGGGATAGAAGAAGGGGAAGAATTTTAACTCCAAAGCACAGAAAATGTATTCAACAAAATCATAGAAGAAAACTTTTTAAAACCTAAAGAAAGATATGCCTAAGAAGATACAAGAACCTTACAGAACACCAAATAGCCTGGATTTAAAAAGTCCCCTTGCCACATAATAATCAAAACACTAAACATACAAAATAAAGAATATTAAGAGCTGCAAAAGAGAAAGACCAAGTAACATATAAATAAAGAACCATCAGAATTACACCTGACTTCTGAATGAAAACAATGAATGTCAGAAGGTCCTAGTCAAGCATTATGCAGACATTAAGAGGATCATGGATGCCATCCCAAAATACTATACCCAGCAAAACTTTCAGTCACCATAGAATGACAAAACAAGATGTTTCATGACAAAATCAGATTTATCAAATACCTAGCTACCAACCAAGCTCTACGCAAAGTATTAGAAGGAAAACTCCAAACCAAGGAAGTTAGCTACATCCACATAAACACAGACAATAGACAATCACAAAGAAGCAAATATCAAAGAAGAGAACAATGCACACAATAACATCACCAACAACAAAAACTAAAATAACAGGAGCTAGCAATCACTAATTATTAATATCCCTTTATATGTCCTGGAATTCACAGAGATTCACCTGCCTCTGCTTCCCAAGTGCTGGCATTAAAGGCATGTGCCACCACTGCCCAACTCCCTCTATTTTTCTTTTTCTCCCAAGCCTACATATACTTTTAAGCACAGTAAACCATTTAGAGTGTTTTTTTTTTTCATTTTCAACTATCTTTACTGTATATCTTTTTCTGAACATGTGAGTCTTTAATTTGCTAAGCAATATGGAGAGGATTAAAGCCATGGCTTTGATGGCTGGATCCAGCCCATTCCTTAGCTTTCTGAGATTCCAGCCTCATGGCAGAGGTAGCAGCTATAGCCACATTTATTGCTACAACTCTATGGTGTTTCAAGGTCACTGCTACCAAGCAAGCTGGAGCCATCTGCTCACACACCACACTCAAGTGCTCTGTAGCTAGACATCATGCCTGAAAGAGTCAGAGTTTGCACTGGCTCTACTACCCAGAAAGCCGGCATTTAAAAATGGTACAGCTTTTTTTCCTGCTATGGCTTAAAACTAAAAAGCATGCAGTCAGCTTTTCATCAACACCATTTAAATGTTTCATGGCAGGGCCTCTTAAAGGATCTGCAAGGTTTTACAGCAAAAGCTGACTTAGGAAACCTCTCTTAAGTGAGATGCACTTGCCTCTAGTAAACAGTGCCTACCTGAGAAAATGCTGTTATTGAGAAGCCATGTTTAACTATATTCTTTTTTATCTAGAATTACTTCCCAAGCTCTGTCAGGATTTATGTGTATACAGTTGTCCTTGTGGGTGCCATTTGTTGTCTGGGGTTTTTTTTAAGCAAAAGAGATCATGACCAAGTGGGCTAGTTACTTAAAGGCTATGGGCTGAAGGAGTGGAAAGAGCCCCCATCACATCTCTCCCTTTTGTTTAAGTAAGAGAGTTTCAAACCCAATACAAAACAATATACACTAGGAACAGATAGCAAGTTTAAGTTTAAGATTAGAATTACAATCAGCATAAACAATATTAAGCAAGGAACATATTCTAAATGTTTTAATAAGCATTCTATCCTAAGGAGTCTAAGTCTTATAGAAATGGCTCAGCTAGATCATAAGAGGACAACTACAACTTTCTAATGTTTAACCATATCGGAGGCCTTAAAAAGGAGATAATGTTACTTGAGCAGGCAGGAAGTACAATCAAGTAGCTTCCCAAGTGAGCAATGTATGACGAAGCATTAGCTACCTGATCATTCACCCAAAGTCTCATTTTGTATGGTTGAAGCAACCAATTTTGGCTATGGCCCAGCATAATTGACAGACCATTTTCAGAGGCAGGAAATTTTTCAAAACTGGCTTATCCTGTCTTGGTAAGGTTTCACAGTCCTGCTTAACCATTTCTGGATATCACGTAACTTGCCAGTGGTTGAAGTATTGTCAGTTCCTTGCCCAAAGGCCAGTTTTTACAAGAAGAAAATGAGATCCAAGTGGAGTGTATTTTGGTGCTCAACATTCTCTCAGGAATAGATTGGCTCTGTCAGAAGCAGTCATGGCTCATGTCAACAAAACACTAAGTTATTTAAATGCCATGTTCTACAGATCTGTGACGTGGTTAAAGATTCCCTATCTAGAGAGAATACAATCTCTATATATCTGAAAAACCTCTATATATCTGAAGATCTGACTATGTTCTACAGATCTGTGACGTGGTTAAAGATTCCCTATCTAGAGAGAATACAATCTCTATATATCTGAAAAACCTCTATATATCTGAAGATCTGACTATATGTACAACAAACATGAACAACTATTGAACTATAATTAATATCAGGATAACTTAAAGAGTCAAACTTCATGTCAGAATATTAAATAATTTATAAATAAATGTGCAACAAATGAGGACAGTGACCTCAAAATGCAAACAATCTATAAGTATTTTGATCAGAGGTAGGAGTAACATATAATGCAATATAAAAATATATCCTAAAAGTTGTATCAATATACAAAATATCCTAAACCGAGGTAGAAACATGGCACCCAAATTAAATCAAGACCAGATAAGAAAATTAAATTGACCTACAACTGCTTAAAAAAATAGAAACAATCAGCAAAAATACCCCCCCCCAAAAAAAAGCCCAGGATGAGATGGATTCTTTGCAGATTTATACAAGACTTTAAAGAAGAACTAATATCAATACTCTGCAAAAAGTTACACCATTTGAAACAAAAGTAACATTGACAAACTTTTTTATGAGTCCACAATTGCCCTAATAATTAAACCACACAAAGACATTATTTAAAAAGGGATTTGCAGCCGGGCGGTGGTGGCGCACGCCTGTAATCCCAGCACTCGGGAGGCAGAGGCAGGCGGATCTCTGTGAGTTCGAGGCCAGCCTGGTCTACCAAGGG
>NW_004949137.1:2616356-2621918 GCF_000317375.1 Microtus ochrogaster | reverse complement strand
CAGCCTGGTCTACCAAGGGAGTTCCAGGAGAGGCTCCAAAACCACAGATAAACCCTGTCTCGAAAAACCAAAAAAAAAAAAAAAAAAAAAAAAAAGGGATTTGCAGACCAATCTCACTCATGAACATGGAAGCAAAAATACTCAATAAAATAATTGCAAACAAAATCCAAGAATACATCAGAAACATCATCCACCATGACCAAGTTGGCTTTATCCCAATGACACAAGAGATAGGTCAACACATAAAAATCTATCAATGTAATCCAGCATATAAACAAAATAAAAAAAAAAAAACATGATCATCTTTTTGGTGCTGAAAAAATCTTCAACAAAATATCACATCCCTTTATGAAAAAAGGTTTTGGAGAGAGCAGGAATACAAAGAACATACCTAATCACAATAAAAGCAATATACTTCAAACCAACAGCTATCATTAAAATAATGAGAGAAATTTAGAGTGATTCCACTGAAATCAGAAACATGATAAGGCTGTCTAGTCTCTCCATATTTATTCAATATTGTACTTGAGTTTCTAGCTAGAGAAATAAGACAACAAAAAGACCAAACATATGCAAATTGAAAAGAACAAGTCAAACTTTCACTATTTGCTGATGATATGATAGTTTATATAAGTGATCCCAAAAATTTTACCAAGGAACTTTGACAACTCATAAATACCTTCAATAACGTATACAAGATTAATTTTTTAAAAAGTCAGCATTCTTCCTTTATACAGATGATAAATAGGCTAAGACAGAAATCAGAGAAACATCACCTTTCACAATAGCCACAAATAACATAATATATCTTGGGGTAACATTACACTAACAAGTAGAAGACTCATATGACAAGAACATTAAATCTTGAAGAAAGAAATTTAGAAGACACTAGAAAACGGAAAGCTCAATACCATACCCAGAAAAATCCCAGAAAAATTCTTCACAGACCTTGAAAAAGCAATACTCAACTTCATATGGAAAAGCAATACCCCATGGCAGCCAAAACAATCCTGTAAAATAAAGGAACTTCTGGAGCCATCACAATCCCTGACTTTAAACCATACTACAGAGCTACAGTACTGAAAACTGCCTGCAATTTGTATTAAAAAAGACAGGAGAACCAATGGAACCAACTAAAGACATGGCTATCAATCCATATACCTATGAACAACTGATTTTTGACAAAGAAGCAAAAAATATAGAATGGAAAGAAGAAAACAGAAAACATATTCAACAAATGGTGTTGGCATAACTAGATATCAACATGTAGAAGAATGAAAATAGATTCATATCTACACCTTGCATAGAATTCAAGTCCAAATTTATCAAAGTCCTCAACATAAAACCAACCACAGTGAACTTCAGAAGACAAAGTTGGAAGTACATTTAAATACATTGACACAGGGGACCACTTCCTAAATATATCAGTAGCACAGACATTGAGAGAAATAATTAATAAATGGGACCTGAAACTGAGAAGCTTCTGCAAAGAAAATAACATGATGAATAAGATAAAACATTCTACGGAATGGAAAAAATATCTTCACCAACACTACACCAGACAGAGGGCTGATCTCCAAAATATAAAAAATCTCAAGAAATTGGTCATCAAAAGAACAAATAATCCAACAAAAATGTGATACAGACTTAAACAAAGAACTCTCAACTAATGAATTTAAAATGACTGAAAGGCACTTAAAGAAATGTTCAACATCCTTCACCATCAGAGAAATATCAAAACAGCTCTGAGATTCCATCTTATACCTGTAAGAATAGCCAAGATCAAAAACACTGATGACAACTTATGTTGGAGAAGATGTGGGGTAAATAGAACACTCTTCCATTGCTGGTGGGAGTGCAAACTGGTAAATCTGCTTTGGATATCAATATGGTGATTTCTCAAAAAAATTAGGAAATAACCTACTTTGAGACCAAGCAATACCACTTTTGAGTATATACCCTAAGGATACTCAAACATATCTCAAAAGCATGTGCTCAATTATGTTCATAGCAACATTATTTGTCATAACCAGAACCTAAGAATGGATCAAGAAAATGTGGTACATTTATACAATGGAGTACTACACAGTGGAATAAAATAATGATGTCTGAATATTTGATATCAAATGGGCAGATCTAAAAAACATCATTTTGATTGAGATAACCTAGACCCAGAAAGGCAAATATAATATGCTCTCACTCAGACACAGCTTTTATACATAAAGCAAAGAAAAACCAAACTATAATTCACAAGCCCAGAGAATGTATGCAACAATGAGGGCCAGAAAAGAGATATATATGGATCTAATCTACATGGCAAGTAGAAAAAGACAATATCTCCTGAGTAAATTGGGAGCCTGGGGATCATAGCAGAGGGTAGAATATGAGGTGTAAAAAAGGGGGAGGTGAGTAGAAAAAACATACTGCTCAATACAAATAATTAAAAAAAAAGAATTGGAGAAAACTATATTTCAACTATTCTCTATTTAATTTTAGTGTGTTTGTCAAAATACAACATACTTTAGCTTTTTAATATTTTATACATTTTTATTTAGTTTGCTACATCAAGTTGTAGTTAGAAGCAACTAAGATTCATCTAATCCTAGTAGTTCAAGAACCCCTATTACAGGAAAAGTTTGAGGTTGCAAACTGGAGTATGTAAGCCCTGTGTAGAGTTTTTATTGCCTATTTTGCATTGTCTAGAAGATGAGTGATGATTGTCCAATATTGTCTCTATTACTACAAATTTTCCTTGTTATAGAACTGAATTCATTCAGTATACTTTATTGTTTCTCATTTGAGTGTGGAGTTTTTTATGTGGAATTAGAATTGTATGTGTAGATAAAACAAAAATTTCTTCATTACAATGCTGCGAATAGAAGCAAAAAATAATTTTTAAAATAATGGAATGAGTATATTTTGTATTACAAAAATGTTGGTAAGAATTTGTAAAAATAAAACAATAAAGTCAGAATTGCTTGAGTGAGGCTGCACTCTTAAAGGTATTTGGAAAGTGTAACTCTCAGTAATGAAAGTGAATTTTAATTTAATTCTTTAAAATCATTGAGATTGTAATATAATATCTTTATTCCCTTCTTTTTTCTCTCCCTATCCTACCGTATAGCCCTTCGTTCTCTCTTTCAACTTGCTGACTTGTTTTTTAATTATTATGACATTTATAGATTATGTTCCTAAATAGAACCTTTTCAGGGAAATCAATTTGGTTTTGTGAAAAAAAAGCTTGAAAAATCACATAACCCAAGACCTATATGCCAAAGAAATCGCAGAAAATTGTGAAAGGTATCCAATAGAAAGTGTAAATGGAGTTTCAAATTATACTTTTTGTAATTTCTTTTTTAAGTTCATTTTTTCACTGTTCATGTATGTACTTAGTAACACAAATTAGCTTTAACAATATTAAACTCAAATTTGAATCAATATGGGAAAAAACTGTATACAAGATACAAAAGTCCAATCCAATGTAAAAAATATTTAAAACTAGTAGCTGTTTTTTAAAAGTAGATTCAAAAATCTACCCTTTTATCCTATCATGTCTTTGTCCTGCTTTTTTCTTTTCAACACAAGAAGTCTGAATGTAGGCACTTTTGTTCAATTTTCCTCCTGATCATAACAAATAACAACTTGTAACCACACCCCCAAACAATGACAAATATCCATAACCCGTTGAATATTCAAAACCACTCATCCTACCTCTTGGGAATGTGGGCTTGTATTCTTAAATTTATTTTCTGCTGTCTGGGGAGTGAGATCACTTTTACAGGAGACTGAAAACAAAAAATTTGGATTTACTGTCAGATCTTGGGAGAGGTAGCTATATCAATTTTTGTTTAGTCTCTGCATAATGACAAAGTACAGGGCTTGTCTCAAGTCCTGGCTAGAACAGTCTATGAAGCTGGATCATCTTAGTTAGCCACCTTGAAATTGTTCTGAGAAATTTGTAGTCCAAAGTTGATCTTTAGGTTGTGTTTTTAGGTTTAGTGATGTTATCACAGTCCTGGAGAAATGGTAATTTTTGGTCCCCATTCTACTTTTAGAGACTTTAAATGTCACTGTTATATGTGCATTAAACTGATAGAAGACTCAAATCCAAAAATCATGTAAGGGATAGTAGATGAAATCTTTTTCTGGAATAAGTTAATACTTCATACGACCATTAATATCATGACATTAATATCAAAACAAAAAGTTTTATATATGCATCTTTTAAAATTTATACCTCAAGAAAAGCTGTTAGAGAGTCAATATAAAATCAAAGTATTGATCAGGGAGGTGGTGACACAGGCCTTTAATCCCAGCACTTGGGAGGCAGAGGGAGGTGGATCTCTGAGCGTTTGAAGCCAGCCTGAACTACAAGATCTCGTTCCAGGACGGGCTTCACAGCCACAGAGAAACCCTGTCTGAAAAACCAAAATAAATAAAGAAATAATAAAAATAAAAAATTTTTAAAAATTAAAAAAAAAATCAAAGGATTATGAGATTAGTGCCAAAAAGGTAGTCCTTAAATGTTTGTTTTTCTTTCATCACAAAACAGGTGGCTTTTCTGACATGAGACAGAGATTTAGTTTCTCCTCTATCTCCTATACTAAAGACTAATATTTCTTTGTTTTTAAAGGTCATTCCACATACCATACACTTTTGCCTGTCAATCATTTTAAAGGTAGGGCTGTTGGTTACTTTGAAATATCAGTAGCAGTTGTTTCTTGTTATTGTATGAACTGAATGGTTGGTGAGAGTTCTATGTAATATCTTGTCATATTTTCCCAAAAACTTATGTTAATTTATAGTTTGTTTTCAAAATTGGTGAAATTTTTAATCTCAGTATTTCATTGTTGTAAAAAAAAAACCACATCACCACAAATACATTGCTATTTAGCCACATATGGTTTTAATATTTCTCTCTGTCATTCCTGTACAATATATTCAATCTGTCTCATGCTTTGCTTTACCTGATATAAAGTTCTGATTCCCAAACACTGAACATTTACATCCTGAAGAGGCCTATTTGGATGTCAAGTTTCTGATGAATTCATTGTTATGTCTGCACCTGTGTCACCAGACTGTCAATGACAATGTCATTTATTCATATTTTTAATTTTGGTTTTTGTTCATGTATAGAGGTTTGCAAACACACTTACTTTATGGTTTCTCTTGATTTTTTTCTCCCTCCTATAGCTGTTCTATTATCCAGAGCAGTATAATTTCTTACAATATGCATTCAGCACTTTAGTTGCTCTGGGAAAGAGTTTCTCTACAATGGCAGGAACATGACTGAACCAGATTTGGCATAGCAGGCTGCTAGAGGTCTCTCACAGTTTTCCAACAGCAAAGGATTACCTTGAATATCTCTTGTTGACCTGCATTCATTAGTACAATGCCTGCATTTTCTACACCTTATGAATAACCAGGAAGGGAGGTATTTTATGAATGGATTCTGCTTAAAGAAGCATTATTTCGGAGACAGTGGGGCTGATCTATTGGGAGCTCACCAAGGCCAGCTGGATTGTGACTGGAAAAGCAGGGGATAAACCCGGACTCTCTGAA
>NW_004949137.1:2615472-2616188 GCF_000317375.1 Microtus ochrogaster | reverse complement strand
CTCAATAAAAAAAAATCTTTTAAAAAATGAAATATATAATTAAGAAATACAAGTGAATAGTCATCTATAATAGTCAAGCTTGTAGTCATGTTAGGTTTTCTAGATATATACAGATATACTTCAGTTAGATAGGTATTCTTCATATCTTTCAGAGACCTTCAGAAAATGGTATTTTAAATGTTTTTTATTATTATTATTAAAAATTTCTTCCTCCAAAAAAAGAAGCATTGTTTCTAAGATTGTCCTGTTTACAATCCCTTTTAATGTGAACTCTTTGCCACAATTGAAACACTTGACATTTTGATTTTTCTTCAAACCTCTGAAAAATCACTTTTTCTATCCAAGTGTCATTATGATATGATACTCAATATTGATTGTAACTCCTCCAAGGGTGTTGATCTTGTATTTAAGGTCCTAATTATCTTTTTTTTGCATCATAAATTGGCATATTCAGAAGCCAGACATTTATTTATTATTTTCTTAGCTTCTGAATTTTAAATCATTTTATTTACTGCTGATGTCAATCTTTGTAAGAAATCAGTGAAGGTTTCTTTTGGGCTTGTATGACTTTTTTCAGTGATTATATCTTCTTTTCTACTTATTCAATTATGTCCAGAGAATTCAAAGCTGCTGTACACCATAAATCGAGGGTGTGGCAATCATATATAGGGATTGTCTTTCTATATTAGCATAACCTCTTTTTTTAAGAAGTCATT
>NW_004949137.1:2575255-2615372 GCF_000317375.1 Microtus ochrogaster | reverse complement strand
TAGACCAGGCTGGTCTCGAACTCACAGAGATCCACCTGCCTCTGCCTCCCGAGTGCTGGGATTAAAGGCGTGTGCCACCATCGCCCGGCAAGAAGTCATTCTTGAGAGATTTCCATACCCTTAGCTTTACTCCACTGTTCAATAGTTTTAGCCTCTTCTGTGAACTATGTCCTCTATTGTAATTGTTGACCAGGCTCTACAACTACTTTAACCAAGTCTATTCAGTCTTTAGAGATATTTATATTACAAACTGACCACGAGTTTTAATATTTTCATAACAAATAGTGGATGCATGCCCTCTGAGACTATTTCTTTCTAGAATTTTCTTAAGCCTCTATTTTTGGCAATTCCTGTAATGTTACTTGATAAATTAAGGTTGGTTGTTTTAAAACATTAGGCTGTTCCCCCACCAATATTATAATGCAATGCTGAAATTGGTTCAGAATTAAATTCCTTTACCTGAATTTGAATATCTCAATGATCCATTTTATTAATTTTTCTAAAACTTGTGTCTTAGCACTCAGAGTATCCAAAACTTTTAGTGATAAAATAAAAATAATAAAACTAATAATGCTTACAAATGACATAGTATTAATCCCATCTAAATTAGTTATTTTCTCATTTTATTGTTCAATTTTCAAACAATCTACTGTATTATCATACAAAGACCCAAATACCACCATTGTAAAAGTGTTTCCTATTTTTTAAGGTTGAGAAAAAATTATTTTAACTAATTCCTCACTTTATGAATTCCCAGTTTTCTCACCAAACCTGCTACCTGATATGCAAGGCTTATTGCTGCTATATAGAACAGTAAGAGCCTGACATAGTTTGGCAGCACACCAAGAAGTGGGTTCATGGAAAACTCACCAGGAGAGAAGACAGGTAAATGATTCCAGCTCCGTGTAGATCCAGCCTTTGCCGGTGGCTATGAACCCTTAGACAGATGACTTATTCATGAATTTCTACCGCAAACACTGAAAGCCAGATGTCCCATGATTAAAAAGTCCCAGAGACAGATACTGGGTTGCAAGATAAAGAGCCAGAAAGCAGTCAGCCACTTTCTCTTACCTGTTTCTCAGACCAAAGTTGACTATCATGCCTCCATGCATTTTTGGACTGAGACTGACCTGAGACCTGTCTCTTTTTGTCTTATAGTGCTCACTAGTGCTGGGTTTAAAGGCACGCAGAACCACTGGCCAGCTTCTATGACTAAGTAGTGTGGCTGTTGGAATTAAAGTTGTGTGCTATTCCTGCCTGGCCTGTATGGCTGACATTTGCTCAGCTATGCTCATAGCCTTATTTAAAATAGCCAGAACCTACAAACAACCTTGGTGTCCCTCAACCAAAGGATAGATAAAGAAAATGTGGTACATGTACATAATGAGTCCTACTCAGCAGTAAAGATGTCTTTATATTTGCATGTAAATGGATGGAAATAGAACAACTATCTTGAGTGAGGTTGCTTAGTTCCAAATAGAAAATTTGGTATGTACTCACTCATAAGTGTATATTAGATGTAAAGCAAAGGATAAACAGCCTATAGTCCATGAGCCTAGAGAAGCTAGGATAACAAGAAGAACCCTAAATGAGGCCTACATGAATCCCCTGGGAAGGAGAAACAGAAAATATCTCCTGAGAAAATTGGGTGTGAGAAGGGGAAGGGAGGATGGAGTGGTAAAGAGAGGGGAAAGGGGGAGGGAGGAGGAGAACATGAGGAAACAGGATGCTCAGGAAGGGAGAATACAGAGGGAAAGAAAGGAAAGATATACCATGATAGAGGGAGGCATTAAGTGACTAGTGAGAAACAAGATACTACGGAAATTCCGATGAATATACAAGGATGACCCCCGCTAAAACTCTAAGCAACAATGGGCAGGATTCCTAAACTGGCTTTCCCCTGTAATCAGATTGATGACTACCTTAATGGTCATTATAGAGACTTCATCCAGCAGTTGATGGAGACAGATTCAGAGATCTACAGCAAAGCATTGCACTGAACTTCTACAGACCAGTCAAGAAAGGGAGGAGAGATAATATGAGCAAATGGGTCAAGACCATGATGGTGATACCCACAGAAACAGTTGACCTAAGCTGATAAGAGCTCACTGACTCTGGACTGTTAGCAGGGGAACCTGCATAAGACCAAATTAGATGCATTGAGGACAATTGTGAGGCTTGGGAAGTCTGTGGTGTCACTTACAGTGGAACCAGGATTTATCCCTGGTGCTTGATTTGGCATCTTGGAGCACATTATCTTTGGAGGGATGCCTTGCTCAGCCTAGATATAGCTGGGAGGGCCTTGGTCCTGAATCAAAGTGATGTGTCAGACTTTGTTGACTCCACATGGGATGCCTTATAGTTTCTGACAAAAGGATGGGGGTTAGGGTGTGGGGGCAGGTGGGTAAGAGGAGAGGAGAGAGAGAATGAGATAGCTAAGGAAAAGGAGAAAAGATTGTATGGAAAAGTTCTTACATCAAAAACAATTATAAAACTAAAAAGTTGTAAAAGTAATAAGCTAACTAAACACAAGGTCCTAGCTGTTGACACAGTAAAAGAACTTGTTGAGGTAAATACCTGGCTTGTTTACACTTTGTTAATTTATAATGAATTGATTGTATACAAATTTATTTGTCTTCTTTGGATAATTTGTTTTTCTCCTGAAATATGTCAAATGTCTTATAACATAAGTGAAATGAAGGTCCTTGGAAATGTGTTGTCTTCACCTGTAGAATGTAAAATGTTTAATCAACTAAGGGAAATGAGAAACATGTTTTTACTTGTATTCATTGATATCATTTACTTGAGAAATAAAATATAAACACATTGTAATTTTTATATTGCTTTAATAATTTAAATAGTTAATGGAATATATAAGCTCTAAGGGAAAACAAAATGAAGAAGAAGAAAAACATTGGGGTAGAACAGAAGAAAAATTTAAAAAACTAAGTAAGCTTTTACCTTCAATAAAATGTTCATTTATCTGTTAGTCTGTCCCATAGTTTGCCTACTAGCCATTTCCTCTTGTATATTCTGGCCTGCTGAAAGCATGCCATTTATCATTACTTTAGACGAGATTCTGACATGTTGTGTGTGTGTGTTTCTCTTTTTCACTGACTCCAGGGAATTATGTTTTCCTCCCTCGGATGGACAAGTCAATTGAGTGATTGGTACACTGGTTCCATGTTTTTCTTCAGTTGGTGAGATACTGAAGACTCACCCTTAAGGCAACATAGATGCATATGCAGTAGGCCTTGATGCAATTTATTTGTGTTTGTGGAATTTTAGAAACACTCTAATGCACCCAAACTTTTTATATGCTCAGGAGTTCTGAGCTCCGGTCATCAAACTTTTGTCACAATGTTTTTTTCTAGTGATCATCTCCCCAACCTATGATTTTAGTTACTGTTTATACATACTTCTACTTGTTTTGTTTTTCCTGTGAAAATGGTATGTTTTGAAAATGAATGTCTTTTCTACTTATTCTATCTCTTGAACGTATTAAGAGACCAGTATACGTGACTGGTCCATTCCATCTAAATTTATGCAATTAATTAATTAATTGACAAATCTTAGAATCTTGTTTAATTTTAAAACTGTCAAATGAGATTTTTTTCAGAATATTCCACCATCATTTAGTAACACATATTGTAAATAAAAAATAGTAAAAAACACATTTCACAAAATTGAGAATGTTTAATCCAAATACTGATGTTACACCAATGAAACTGAGGGCTAAAAACTACCAAGGAACGTAGGAGTATATTTGATGGATCAGGAAATTGAGAGACAGAGGCCTAAGTGGGGTACTATGGAGAAAAGAAGAGGGGAAGCTAAGGGATATTGTTAGGGAATCTTATTGGAAAACAGAAAAAAATAGGATAATGTTTTAGAAGATAATTTCTACTTATATTTTTCATAATTTCAATGATTGATTTTTTGAATTTCTAAATCCATGTGAACAAATTTATATTATGAGAAACATTATATATATATAATTTCCTTTTGACCATTATATTTAACAAATCTTATATGATAATAGACATGTTACATTAATTTTTTATTTTCCTTTTTATCGCTACATTTTAAATAGTCTAAACTCTAGGCACAATGAAAACACATAATTAAATAGGATATTGAAATAGGGCTTGTTGTTGATTCTAAGAAATATATTTCACAAGTCTTTTTTAACAATAAACCTGACCTCATCTTACGAAAGAATCTTTTTTTTTCTTCAGCTTAGATTTATTTGATATTTATATTCAATTAGTACACTTACATGTAATAGATCAATCAGCTTCTAAAATATTCATACAGGTATACTAAAGAACAGTACATTAATTTTTCCTTTAAAAAATACAGGATGACTGAATTGAGTATAAACTCTGACTATTATCATGAAAAACATCCTACCTTCAAGTAATGTGCTAGCTCTTTGCTCAGAATTGATCAGACAAATCCAGTTTTTGAAGATGATTATGTGTTCAAACATAGCTCTCTCTGCATGTAAAAGGACATGCTTTAATCCCAAGACTCAGAATGATGAGGTGGGAAGGAAAATGTATGTTTCAGCCCAGCCTCTACTAAGTACTGAAACAACAGATCAAACAAAGCCACCTGTCCCCCAGAAATGCATAGTATGTGTGTATTATGGAGCATGGTAATTTAAAACTTTATCCTAGTATTTAAGAGACATAGGTATGCATATATCTGTGAATTTATGTACAGTCTGGTCTACATAGTGTTCAAGGTCAGCTGGTACTACAAAATGACAGACTGTTTAGAAATAAATTGTGTAGGCAACTTGGGAGGATTAAGTGACAGCATCAGAGATACGGTTAGCATTTTAAAAAAGAAAAAATCCAAATTGATTCTTAGGAATTACAAAGCAATATTTACCTGGTAGTTTATTTATTTATTTATTTATTTATTTATTTATTTATTTATTTTTATTTTTTGAGACAGGGTTTCCCCGTAGTTTTTTTTTTTTATTTTATTTTTTGCTTTCTGTCCTGAACTAGCTCTTGTAGACCAGGCTGGCCTTGAACTCAGAGACATCCACCTGCCTCTGCCTCCCGAGTGCTGGGATTAAAGGCGTGTGCCATGGGGCCCGGCTACCTGGTGGTTTTTATAAAGTCATTTTTATTACACTAATCATAGACTTTTATTTCAATGTTTGCCGTCTTTTCTGGGAAACAAAAGAGACGGACAATAAAAATGGACACTTCCATGTTAGGCAATTAGATTTAACTTGTTGTTCTTTAAGGACAGATAATGACTAGGACAACCCAAGATATTCGGAAAAAGCAGCAGTCAGCAGTTACAACTGAATGTGTAACTCATCAAGAATGTGTTTTTCTGTGAAATATTCACTGAGCTGCTTTTTCGTGGAGTTTCTAAATGTGTTGACATTACAATTCTACAATATTCATTTTTAAAAAGATAATTTACATAGAAGAAAAATGTAGCAGTGTAAATGAAGGCAGACAGAATTATAATATATTTAGCTTTAATTGGTATAAGACTTACAGAACCCAAAGTTCCAGCAGAGAACAGGAAAGCAGAAGGGGCGGGGAAGAGCACACCAGCAATATTTATTAGTAAAAAATATCCTCAGGCGACCCCGCCCTACAAGCAAGGTGATTGGTTGGGGCTACCCCTACAGAAAAATATTTTAATTAAACTAATACTTTCTCCAAGGCAAATGTAAAAATGTTAGTGATAAAGTACATTGTTGGTTATACATATATTTTTAATAAATATGAACATCATGAAGGTATGCATCTAATACACTGAAATATATAGTCATTATTATAGTATAATATTTAATGTGTTATACTATACTTAATAAACTAAGTTTAATAATTTTCCAAAATACTAATCTTTCTTTCTTATGTTATTTTAAATTTGCTTTTTATAATGTCACTTATTATAGTTACCCTTATTATGCAGAAGTAAAAATTTGGACATTTTTTAGAAGTTAGCACAATGACATTGTGACAGGTATGAAGATGCCTCCTGCCACGATAACTCAGTGTCAACACTCTACTGACCCTACTAAAGGAGAACACATGAAACAAAAGATTATGAAGCAAGTTGTCACATTTATGATATAATAGATATCATATGATCAGTAGTGACTTTGAAGAGTCCTAAACCAGTGATGCATTCACAAAGTGACTGATGTGGGTGGTGACATGTATCAACAGATGGTAACTTGCCTGGAGCAAAGTGAGGATCAGAATTGTGAGTTTCTGTAGCTCACCAATTACAATCTATCATATATTTTATTCAGCTGAACAAGTCAAAATTCTCTATTATAAACTTTGGCACATAAATAAGCAATAAAGCAAGCTTTTTAAATTGAAAAAAACATGAATGCATATAAATTATATACTTAAAAGATTTATAATTTGATAAATACTAAAATATCTTTCAGATAATTATCAAAATCTCCAATAGAATTGGAAAGATGCCTCAGCAGGTGTATTGCTGTACAAGCATGAAAACATGAGTCTGCATCTTCAGAAACCAAGTATGTGCTGGATAAGCAGTGCTGCTTATCATCAATTTCAGACTTGAAAGCAGGAGACAGAAAATCCTTGTAACAAGGTAAACAGCATAATCTCCAAACTCTGGTTTAGTGAGAGATCATATCTTAGCTAATAAATTGGAAGAAAAATAGGGAAAAAATAACTGATATCAAACTCTGGCATCCACAGGCACGCACACACACACACACACACACACACACACACACACACACACACAAATATGTATACCTACACACATGTTTAGTCCAAACAGACTGATGCAAAAAAAGAAACAAATAACTTTAATGAGAATAAAATTTTAATTACATAGTAAATTGCCTGAACATGGAGCATATCATTAAATATTTACTATTTTTGATACATGTGGAAGGATACTGGAAACAAGATATTGATTATGAGATCAGGCATTCTTCTAAAATCTGTCCCCAGCTTTCTCTTCCCTTTAAGATACTATAAGAATTCATATAAAACTGAATATTTTTTTTTTAATTTTCTGAAAGTTGTAGTGTTGAAGGAATCCATTTGTTGGTTCCTGGCTGCTCAGACCCAAAATAACCACACAGAAACTGTATTAATTAAATTACTGCTTGGAATATTAGTTCTAAATTTATATCAGCTAGCTCTTACATATTAATTTAACCCATCTCCATTAATATTTGCATTGCTGTGGCTTCCTGGCTAAAGGTATGGCATCTGTCTTGTCTTCTGCAGGGCTACATGGCTTCTCCCTTACTCTGCCTCCTTTCTCCCAGCATTCAGTTTAGCTTTCCCTGCCAACCTCTATTCAATGTGCAGGCTCAAGACAGTTTCTTTATTAATCAATAGTATTCATGGCATAAAGAGAGGAATCCCACACCACCTCCTTTTTTCTGTTTAAATAAAAAGGAGGTTTTACATAAAACTATTATCAAGCAAGAATTACAGCTACAATATTTATATCTACTTTATTTCTTATCATAACTAAGGAAAATTATAATCATAACTATTGTTTATCTTAGTCAAAGAGTCCAGAAAGATACAATATTTCCTAATTAAACAAGAAGTACATTGTAAGCAATTTCCAAAACTCTAGAATTGGCAGAGACATCTTGCTGCCTGGACAGTCACCCTAAGTTCTTCTGTACTAATGGGGAAGTCCATAGTGTCCAGTAGACTTTTCCATGAAGCAGGAAATTTCAAAGACAGGTCTGCCTATATTGGCAGTTTGTCAGTCATTTCCTTCTGTGTCCTGCAGAATATCTAGCAGACTCTTTAATGTGGCAGGAATCCCAAAAGATCATCTCACCTTTAGACAAGTTTAACCATCATTTTTCTGCAGATCTTGCATTTCCAGTTTATCAAGCAGTCCAGGCAAGAGCAGTTTCTTGCCCAAATAGCTAACCAACTCCATAAAGAGCCTCTTTGATGCCCATTTTCCTCTTCAAGTTATTAGTGCTACCACGAGCAGATATAAAACACAAGAAAACATAGCCATGGAGAATTATCTAATGAAGCAATATCCTCAGAGCTGGAACTGTGTGGTGGCACAATGCTGAAGAAACCCAGAGCTGAATATTGCTAATTTAAGTCTCATTTTTATAACACATTATGTTTTATTTTGAAATTATAATCTTCTCATTCTCTTTAATCCTTCCATACCTACTCCTCAGATCATGGCCACAGAGCTTTTTCTCATTTTTGTTTGTTTGTTTTTCAAGACCGGGTTTCTCTATGTTGCTTTGGAGCCATTCTTAGAACAAGCTCTTATAGACCAGGCTGCCCTCTAACTCACAGAGATCCACCATCCTCTGCCTCCCTAGTGCTGGGATTAAAGGCCCACCACTGCTGGGCCACAGAGCCTTTTCTTTTTTTTTTTTTTTTTTTTTCGAGACAGGGTTTCTCTGTGGTTTTGGAGCCTGTCCTGGAACTACCTCTGTAGACCAGACTGGTCTCGAACTCACAGAGATCCGCCTGCCTCTGCCTCCCAAGTGCTGGGATTAAAGGCGTGCGCCACCACTGCCTGGCCACAGAGCCTTTTCTATAAGACCCTTTGTCCTAATAACAAAGAAAAATCTTTTTTTCACATGATACTTTCAAGACTTTTACATTTTAATACCTAATACACAAGACTTTGTATTAGTATTTGTATTAGTATAAGCGACAGCTAAGTTTTGGAGAAAACATATTCAAATCAGAACAGTCACTGTTTTCCTGAATAAGCTTAAGCAAATTAGTTAGAGAACACCGACTGCTCTTCCAAAATACTTGGGTTACATTTCAGAACCAACCTGGTTGTTAACAACCACCTGTATCTCGAGTTCAAAGGTAGATCAATCACCCTCTTCTGGCCTCCTTTTGTACCCATTCATATAAAATAAAAGTAAACTTGCACACTAACAAAAGTCCAGGTAGGTTGACCACCTACCAAACTCTTATATTCCCTACAGTCTTAGTGATCACCAACTCTATCCCCAGTCTATGCCTTCCTACTTCCCTTGACCCAGCCTTCAAACAGGGTGAGACTCCATGCTCTACCAAAGACCACTCCTGCTGTCATAATTCAGCCCACAGATCGAATGGAAACACCTGGACCAGCTACAATATACACTGACCAGAAGATATGATACAAAATAGAAACCAACAAAATATAACAAACTCAAAGTCAGAATCCAGAACCTAGAACAATAAAGCTAGATACCTAGAAGATAGTATAAGAAAACACGAGTCAATATTGTAATATGTAACCACCAGAATTCAGCTATCTTACTTCAGGCTCTGAGTATCCCAAAACAGCAGGAAGACAAGGAAAGACCTTTATCAAATTCTATGATGAAGATTCCATAATGAAGTGAAGAAATCTGTTATGGAAAACACAACAACAAATAATTGTAAGGAATTAATAAATCCCTTAAAAATGCCAAGATAAAACAATAAAAGTTTTAAGTCCTAAAAAATAGCAATAAAAAAATAAAGGAATCACAAACAGGGAATTTTAGAAATGAAAAATCTAAGCAATGAAAGAGGAACTATAGAATAAAATATCAGCAATGGAATATAGAAGAAAAATATCATGCATAGAAGATACAATAGAAGCAATTGGTATAATAAGCAAATAAAATTTTAAAACAAAATGTATCTGGTAGAGATTTAAAAAATGTGTGATCCTATGAAAAAACGAAATCTAAGAACAATAATTATAGAACATTTCCAGCTCAAAGACTGAAAAAACACTTTAAATCATGGTTGGAAGAAATTTTCTTAGTGCAAAGAAAAAGATGACTATAAAGGTACAAGGTACAAAACAATGAGTATATTGAATTATAAAAGAAAGTCTTCTGTTCATATAATATTCAAAACAGTAAACATAGAGAACACAGAAAAAATATAAAAAGCTGTAAGGGAAAAAGAGCAAGCAACATATAATTGTAAAACAATTAGAATTAAATCTAAATTCTCAACAGAGAGCCCAAAAGTCAAAAGGACCCAGACAGATAACCTGCAGAGGCTAAAAGACTACAAATTATGGAGAAAACTTCACAAAATTCCAATCATTATAGAATGAAAAAAAACACAAAGATATTCCATGATAAATTTAAATTAGTTAATATCTATGCACAAATCCAGTAATACATTAGATAATAAAAGGAAAACCCAATCAAGGAAGTTAACTATGCTCATGGAAGCACATGAAACAAAAATCTCACATGAACAATGCCAATAGAAGGGCACTTGCACAGAAAAACATACACAAACACACACACACACACACACACACACACACGTAGACTCACACCACCTCCAAAACAACCACCCCTGAAACTACCAACAAAATCAACACCAGCATAAATCAGGAAATCAATAATCAATAGTCATTGATATCTATTACTATCAGTTTACTCAATATTTTTATAAAAATAGATAAACTAAATGGGTGCACAAAATGGATTCATCATGCTGATTACAAGAAACAAACTTTAATATCAAAGCCACACAGGATAAAGACCTGAAAAGGGGTATTTTCAAGAAAATGAACCAAAAAAGGAAGCTGGTGGAGCCATTGTATACCTAAAATATTAGAATTCAAGTCAAAATTAATCAGGAGGGTAAGGGAAGAGAATATACTCTTCAAATAAAAGCCCACAAAGATGATATTTAAGTTCTTATCATCTATACTCCAAATGCAAGTTTACCCACATTTGTTAAAAAAAAAAAGTATTAGTGATGTTTCAATCATACATTGACACTCACACATTAAGAGTGGGAGAGTTCAGTAAATGTGTCTCACCAATGGACAAGACATCCAGACAAAAAATAAATAAATAAATGCAGTAATACTGGAGATAACAGCTATTATAAACCAAAGGATTCCAACAGATATTTACAGAATATTTCATCCAAAACAAAATAGTATGATTTCTTCTCAGTGCCTCATAGGACTTTGTTCAAAATTTTACATAAAGCAACTCTCAACAGATACAAGAAAATTAAAATAAGCTATCACAAATTAAAACATTTTTTCCAAACTAACAGAAAAACAAAAGGCTATAAACTCATGGAAAGTAAACAATGATAAACATAATGATTATTAGGATAAGTCAGAAATAAAGAAATAAACTTAATCTGAGTGATGGTGACACATGCTTGTGAGACAGAAGTAGGCAGATTGCTTTGAGAGCAGAGTGAGGTTCACAACAACCATGGCTATTAGTAAGTCTCCATCTTGGAAAACCAAACAAAACAGAATAAAATAAAATAACCCTGACAAAATAATAATAATAATAATAATAATAATAATAATAATAATAATAATAATGTTGAGGATGATGAAAGAAAGAGAGGAAGAAAGAAAGTAGTTAAAGACTTTCAAAAATTTATTAAAAATTAATGTAGAGCATACTCAAACTTATGAAACAAAATGAAAGTATGCTCAGAGTAGAGTTCATAGCACTAAGTCCCACAATTAAGAAATGAAAAGATCTCATACTAAAAACTTGACAACATAGTTTAAAGTTCTATAATAAAAAAATAGCAAGCATATTCAAGAAGAACAAATGGGAGGTAACAAACTAAGGGCTGATATTAATAAAAATAAATGCAGAAATGATCCATATCAAGAAAGAAAAGCATGGTATGTATTCACTTGTAAGTGGATATTGCCTGTTAAGTCAATCTACAAAACATAAGACCAGAGAGGCCAAGTATCTAGGAGCACGGAAGGAGGGATACATCAATCTCCCTGGGAAGAGAAAAGGTAATAGATTTTACAGGTAGAATCAGGGCAGTTAAGGAGGGGAAAAAGAGGAAAAGGGAGATAGTTGGAGAGTATACTGGGAAAAACAACTGTAATTTGAGGACATTTGGGACTGTGATGTCAAAACCTAGACCAGTAAAAATTATCAGAATTCTATGAGGGTTATCCCAGTAAGGCCTCCTACTAATGGAGGAGTCAAAGCCTGAGCAAACCTTCCTCTGGAGCAAGTAAACTCTTCCAGAGCTGAGGCTCCATCCCCAACACATTCTCAATACCATAGACCTGTAATCTATCTCACCTGCAAGATACATTGGCCAATGGAGCCCAGAACTTGTGGGAATGGTCAATAACTGAAGGGTCATTGATGACCACACAATTAGAGGGAGCACATCTCCAAACCTTCATGTATAGCTCATAGACCTAGATAAAAAATAAGTCAATAAATCAATAAAAAGATTCCTAAAATTATTTTCATATACACATCCATCCTTGAAACATTGTCATCAAAGAGTTTACCAATCCCAAATTGTATTTCAATCTTGCCCCTCCACTTGGAGCTTAGGAAACCCAATGGAAGTCATGGGAGGCAGAAATAGATGAGAAAGGATACCAAGAGAACATAGTCCACAGAGTTCAAGTAAATAGGTTTTAAAGGTTCTCAGAAAGACTGAAGTAGAAATCACAGAATCTTTATAGGCTGTGGTAGGTCCTCTGTATATATGTTATAGTTAATAGCATGGTGAGAACACCAATCATAGCACTATAAATTTGGCAGTGGTATCTCTCATTCTTTTGTTTGCTCTGAAGACATTTTTCTTCCTACTGGGTTGCCTCACTCAGTCTTGATATGAAGATTTGTGGCAAGTATTATTGTACATTGTTATGCTGTGTTTGCTGTATATGCTCCAGTGGCTTGCATTTTCTAAAGGGAAATGGAGAAGCAAAGGATCGGGGGAGAAGGGAGGTAGAAAGTTGGGTTATGGGTGAAATGGAGGAGGATATGTGGTTAAGATGTATCTATCAATAACAAAAAAAAAATTTCAAAAAAGTTTGAGAGTCTAAAAGCCATTTGAATCCCCCCTCCCCCCCCAAAAAAAACCACTGAGAAAAACTAAAAAAAAAATGTTTTAAAATATTTAAAGTACTTGATAAAAACAGGTACTTAAGTTTCCTTTGTAGGCAAATACTCCAGTCTTGTTCCAAAAACATTTGTTCCTACTTGTTTTGTTCTAGCTCCAACAACTCATGATTCAGATCAAAATTAAAATCCCCTGTTTTAAACTGAGAAGGAAAGAAAAGAAATGTATTTCTGCTTCATGCAAATGTCTTACCATATAATGTTTTGAGTCATAAATATGATGGTTTGTTGTCATTTGCTGTGTCCAGTGAGAAAAATTAATCTTATTCAATAAAATTTCAATTGAATGAAATTATACTTTCCTATGAGGAGTGCTTTAATTTCACTTCAGTGCTAAATCTATTATGACTACATTGATCACCTTGGGATTTCTTGCAATTCAGGATTATTAGAATCAATTCCAAATTTATTTTCTTGTTAGACAATATTGGAAAATACTGACTTTCTACAAATTTGACAATCTCAGTAATTATATTAATCGTTATATTTATATGTATTTTCAGCTATATATAAAATATATAATCATAACATATGATTATAT
This sequence comes from Microtus ochrogaster, assembly GCF_000317375.1. Classification (NCBI taxonomy): domain Eukaryota; kingdom Metazoa; phylum Chordata; class Mammalia; order Rodentia; family Cricetidae; genus Microtus; species Microtus ochrogaster. Next base: position 2,601,909 of record NW_004949137.1, on the reverse strand, counting down.
ATTATGCTCACAATAAATATATAATCATATATCAGACATTCTTTCATCAAACAAAATATATACCCTACAAATTTCAAACATGAATAGTATCACACTATTATTTAAAGCAAGAATACTTAAGATATTTTTTAAACATAATTTTCTATGCAATTTAGAGATATGTACTATATAATCCCCTAATTATCTGCTCAAATGCCTCTTTACTTTGGCATGTCTATTCTTACCAAAAGAATGTAGAACAGAAGCTTGCAGATATTTTATTTTGTAAAAGGACCCAAAGGAAATATTTTAAACTTTATGAGTGATTTTGTAAGCATTTATTTTTTGTCATTACAGCATGAACATAGCAGTCAAATAGAACATGTAAATGAGTAAATATGTCTGTGTTCCAATAAAACTTGATTTATGTGTATAAATAGTTGACTGGTATTATTTCACAGGATTCAATGAGAGAGTCCACTATGTCCTTCTCTCTTTTAAGAAAATTGTTTGTGCAGTCAATCAAATTGGATAATAAGCAGTCTTGAATCATATGACTGAATTAATGATTTGGTTGACTGATTTAGTTGTTGGAGGACTAAAAAAGGTGACTAGGGAGGACAGGAAGAGAGAAGAAATCAAGGTGCAAAAGAGATGTCAGAGGAGCAGATATGAAACAGAAGTTTAAAATGAAAGAGAGATAAACAGCTGTTGTCAGTGTTTTCACCATTTGTTGATGGAGGTTTCTGTCCTGTCCAGTTCCTACAGTCATTAAGTCTGAAGTCACACAGAGGTTTACATTAGTTATAAACTGATTGACCTAGTAGCCCAGACTTCTTAACTCTTTTTTTTTTTTTTGCAATCACACTAGGTTTATTGACAGGACAGGAACCAGTGCACTGCGGCTGAAACTCATTTCCCATGCAGGGGTAAGTTCGACCCCAAGTAGCTGGGAGAAGGGTTATTTAAGGGAGGAAACCAAAACCCAATAACCCAAAAGGAGTAGGGGGCGTCATTGGAAAATTCCAAAAATACAAAGGGCTAACTCCCTGTTTCTCAAGATTATAATCTATCTTTATGGTCAGGTAGTTCCTGGAACAGAGTCACTGAACCTTGGTATTGGCATAAAAACAGAGAAGTCAACCAATGGAATCAAATAGAAGACCCGGATTTTAACCCACAATCCTATGAACACCTGATTTTCAATAAAGGAGATAAAAGCATACAATGGAAGAAAGAAAGCATCTTCAATAAATGGTGCTGGCATAACTGGATGTCAATCTGTAGAAGAATGAAAATAGATCCATATCTATCACCATGCACAAAACTCAAGTCCAAATGGATCAAAGACCTCAATATCAGTCTGAACACACTGAATCTGATAGAAGAGAAAGTGGGAAGTACTCTACAACATATGGGCACAGGAGATCGCTTCCTACGTATAACCCCAGCAGCACAGACATTAAGAGCAATATTGAATAAATGGGACCTCCTGAAACTGAGAAGCTTCTATAAAGCAAAGGACACTGTCACTAAGACAAAAAGGCAACCCACTGACTGGGAGAAGATCTTCACCAACCTGGCAATAGACAAAGGTCTGATCTCCAAAATATATAAAGAACTCAAGAAAATCTTAACTCTTATAACATTTATTAGCCCATTATTCTTGTCTATGTTAGCCACATGGCTCAGTACCTTATTTGGTGTGGCAGTTAAGTCTTGTCTCTTCTGTGGCTGGGTCATGACTGTGGACTCCAGAATCCTCTTCCCAGAATTCTCGTTTCCCTGCCTCTACTTCCTGCCTAGTCACCCTGCCTATATTTCCTGCCTGGCTAATGGAAAGTCTGTAGCTATTTAAAATATAAGTGACAGGGTACAGACCATTTTCCCATAGCACTTCCTCCCCATTTTTGAAAAAAAAAAAACAGACAAAAACTCTGAATCTAATGTCCTTTGTTTAGCTTTTCTCCTGACTATTATCCATAACAACTTGTAAACAACATTCTAAACAAAGGAAAATATTCATAGTCCATTTTTTGGCAATGTGGGAGTAGTTTTCCAGGCTATTTCCTGCTAATTGGGGGCACTGATTATTTTATAGGGACCTGAAGAAAATTTTTAATTATGGACAAGTCCTAAATGGAATATTCTGTGTGGTTTGATCATCCCAGCCAGAAGTCTTAAGGCTGTTCTTGATGTAGAACTCAGACATTTGGGCCATATGCTCCTATTAGAGATTTCTCAGGTGATTTTCCTTGATAAAACCTGATTTTTCTTAACTCAGAATGAATGCAAAGCCTCTCATTTCCCATGGGAAAAAAAGCAAAACTTCTTCTCCAAAGTAACATGCCTTTGGACTTCAATTTTTAGTCAAGGTTATTTTCAAAATATATATGTCTGATTAATCCAGCCGCATTTATAAACAAATATCTTTTGGCAGCTGTTGCTCCTTCCTCTGCATTCAAACAATTCAAATAGAACATAATAATTTACAGTACCCAGATTCTCTCTGTGTTTTGCATCTTTATGTGGTTTTATTCTAAACTCTATTTCTTTTATTTTATTTTTAATTTTTGGCTTTTTGGTACAGGGTTTTTCTATGTATCTTTGTCCTAGAACTCACTCTGTAAACCAGGATGTCCTTGAACTCATGGAGATCTGTCTGCCTCTGCCTCCCAAGTGATGGGATTAAAGTTGTGTGCCACCACAACTTAAACTCACAGAGAACTGTCTGCCTATGCCTCCCAAGTGTTGGGATTAAAGGTGTGTGCTGCCACAACGAACTATTCTCTTTCTTTTTTCTGTTAAGGACTTGATGCTTTTCTTCCCCAAACCTACATATATGCTTAAATACACAGTAAACTATTTAGAGGTTTTCTTCATCTCTGAATCTATCTCTACTGTATACTTTCTCTTTTTCTGACCACATTAGACTTAAATTTGCCAAGCAATATGGCTAGGATTAGAGCCTGATGGGCGTGGTCGATTGATAAATAACCAGACCAGCTCAATTCAAAAGTTTTTAAAAATTGAGGGAAAACTTACACGACCATAGATCCCATGAACACCGGGAGCGCAGGAAGCCAAAGAGGAAGTGGGGAGTACACCCGCTTGATTTATCTGTATTCTTTGGCCTTAGGGGAACACACCCCCAAGACAGAATGTGATTGGCTGAGCTTCCCCACCATCACCTCCCCCTTTCTCTAAACAAGATCGAACTAAACCCAATATAACTATATACAGTAGGCAAAGAAAATTACAAACAACAAACAATGTTAATCAAGAAACTCCTGAATATTAACCTTCATCAGGGGATGAAAGGAGACAGGGACAGAGACCCAATTTGGAGCACCAGACAGAAATCTCAAGGTCCAAATCAGGAGCAGGAGAGAGAGAGTACGAGCATGGAATTCAGGACCACCAGGGGTGCACCCACACACTGAGACAATGGAGATGTTCTATCGGGAACCCACCAAGGCCAGCTGGCCTGGGTCTGAAAAAACCTGGGATAAAACCGGACTCGCTGTTCATAGCAGACAATGAGGACTACTGTGAACTCAAGAACAATGGCAGTAGGTTTTTGATCCTACTGCACGTACTGGCTTTGTGGGAGCCTAGGCAGTTTGGATGCTCACCTTACTAGACCTGGATGGAGGTGGGTGGTCCTTGGACTTCCCACTGGGCAGGGAACCCTGATTGCTCTTTGGGCTGACAAGGGAGGGGAACTTGGTTGGGGGAGGGGGAGGGAAATGGGAAGAGGTGGCGGGGAAGAGATAGAAATCTTTAATAAATAAATAAACGGAAAAAAATCCTAAAAAAAAAAAAGAAACATATAACAAAAGTTTTGCTAAGCATTCTATTTCTAGTAGTCTGAATAATGTAGAAGGTAACTACAATTATCTAATCTTCAACTCCATCAAAGATCTGAGAACGGAAGTAATATAACTTGAGCAACCAGGAAGTACAAATGACAAATTTCCAAAATGTGCAACAAATGACAGAGACAACTGACTACCTGGGCAATAACCCAAAGTATTGTTTGTAAATGTTGAGCCAATCAACTTTGGCTAAGGCCTAACATCACTGACATACCATTATCAAAGGCAAGGAACTTTTTAGAACTATCCTATCCTGTTTTGGCAAGATAAGAGACAATCCTGTTTTATCCACTTATTCTGTATCTTTGTCAGTAGTCGAGGTATGGGCTTTTCTTTACCCAAAGGCCAGTTCTGCCAAGAAGACAAGTTCCCAGTGTAATGGGTCTTGCATACAATGAATGTTGATACATTTGACTATGGCACTGAAGCATGGGCAGAAGATTTATCTGTATTATTTGGCCTTAGAGGAACACACCCCCAAGACAGAATGTGATTGGCTGAGCTTCCCGATCAAAAGCCCTGTGATTGAAGGCTGGATTCAGCCCATTCCTTAGATTTCTGAGATTCCAGCCTCATTTCAGAGGGACAGGCTGGAGCCAAATTTATTGTCACAACACTATGGTGTTTCAAGGTTCCTGTCACCACTAAACAGCATGCAGTCAGCTTTTCATCAACACCATTTAAGTATTTCATGGCAGGACCTCTTAAAAGAGCTGTAAGGTTTTGCATCTTAAGCCGATTCAAGATGCCTCACTTAAATGAGAGCACTTGCCTCTACCAAGCAGAGCCCACCTGAAAAAATTGTTGCTATTAATAAGCCATGCTTTACTCTATTCTTTTCTGTCTAGAATAACTTTTCAATGTCTTTCAGGCTTTATGTGGATACAGTTGTCCATGTGGGTGCCATTCTGTTGACAGAGGTTTCTGTCCTGGTCTGGACAACAAAAAGCCATGAGACAAAATGTAGATAGATATAAATGGATTAATTTAAGTTATAAGAGCAAATGGAAAAAACATAAGCTATAAATAGAGGTTTCATAGTTAATCATGTCTCCATGTCATTTTTGTTTTTGTTAATTAGTGGCTAAAATATTTGCTATATTTCTCTGAGGCATATTGGATTTATTACACCTATATAGTTGGGTTAGCATTTGTATCAATGTAGGACTGCCTTGCCCCTTGTGGGGTTGGGGGCCTGGCATAGTCCATGATTTTCACAGACAACTGAACAAGCAAATGGACCCTGGGCCCTATGGACATGTACTTGAAAATGGGGAACTCACCCAGACAATGCTGATCTTAACCTGATGGAGACTATGGGTGAGAAGGGCATATTCTACCCTGCAACCCTAGAGCAATGGGAAAAACAGCACATCTTAGTGGGACCTCCAAATATTAAGTTTTTCTTCAGCCATCTAAGGTTCTCCATCAACGAAATAATCCAAATTAGACCAAATCACACCAAATTAGAAAAAAAACAAACAGGATTAATGGGCAATAGTGCTTCCAGGCATGTCCCCCTGAAAGGGTAGACAACATGTTTATTCTCTGGGGATCAGCTTAAATAGACTATGGGAGTAGTTTTGATCCTCCATGGATAGTCTCACCATTTCTGGGCTTTTTTGGGTAGTGTTTGAACTGAGGCAGTTCCCAGGGAAGGGGGCTTTGACATGAAACTTTCCACTCAACATTCCAAAATCAGTGCCAGGTGGCTGGGGTGAAGCCCCCAACTAAGCATTCCAGAATCTTTGTTTAAAGGAGTGTTAGGGAGCTAAGGTGATGCTTCCAACCAAACATTCCAGATTCTTTGGATAAAGGGGTGCTGGCTGAAATATTGCTACTTCCTGTGGGCATGGGGTGACATGGGAGAGAGGAGAGCTGAAAGTTTGTGGGCTCATGCTCAGCGAGAGGTATGTCTGGAGAGGTATCTAGTTTATTGCCATCCTGGAGACGTAGACCTCAGGCAGCAGTTTCTTGAGGGAGATGAGAACGTTGGTGGCAATGGTAAAGTCTCCGGAGCTGATGAAGATGTTGGTGTTATCTGGACTATGGAGTTTGAACTCAGGCAACTCCCAAGGGAGGGGACTTTGACAAGAAACTTTTCATCCAATATTACAAAATGTATGCCCAGGAGACTGGGGTGAAGCTCCCAACTAAACAATAATATGTAGGTAAATGTCCTCTGAAGTTTAGATTTAGCCAGTGCATGAAGTCATACTAGGATTAGTTTAAAGAGAACTGATTGTTTCAGAAACTTAAAAGTTACTGACTGGAGATAATATTATTGGTTGAAACACTGTTTATACAAAATATGCCAAATTATCAAAAAATAATTTGAGATTCATTTGAAATATAGTTACTATAAGAGAATTGGTTCCCAGACAATCTTGTGTTGTAGAAACAATTTGGAAGGTCCTAATAGAAAGTCCTGACAGATAAGAACTGCCTATCAGAATCATGTATAAGAATCATTGGAAACCAAAATGGAAAGAGGAATTTTTAGTAGCAGATACAAAGATATTTGGAAGCAAATAAAGTTCCATCTTGACTTTATATATTTCTGTTATCAGATTTACAGTTAATTTCAGCACTAAATATAACGATTTGTTGCTTATAATTCATATATACAGTAACAAAACAAGATATATATCCATTATAAGAATAGCAAAGTAAAAATGTTTTTTATATTCTAAAAAACTTTATGAGCCAAGCATCAATAGTGAACAGCTGCCTGCACCACATAAGTCTTTGAACACATACAAATTTTATCAATTTATTACTACTAAATTAATTAATGTATCCTCTGCTTTTTCAAAATTATATGGTAAAGATGCATTGTAGAGATTACACTCCTCAACCAAAAGTTTGTTTGTAATTGGCTTTAGCTGCCTCATACTATTTTGATTGTATTGATACACTCTGCAGAAGATTATTCTGTAGCCTGTGTCCCACCTTCATTACTTTACTCATTCTTCTGTACAGAATTAATAATATTGAGTATCCTCAACAAGGGCAACATTGTGGCACAGGACCCACAATTATTCATTTTAACTGACTCATAGTGTACTGTGTTTTATTAAGACACAATCCTCAGAAGATTACTCTATAAAACAAAATATGTCACAGTTTATTTAGCTATCCTATAACATGTTTCCTTAGATTTAGAAGCAGTTGATGAAAGGCAAACATACATCATAAGCTCTCTCTCTCTCTCTCTCTCTCTCTCTCTCTCTATATATATATATATATATATATATATATACACATATGTGTGTGTATTTATATATCTTTTAGCCTATTCCTTTATAGGCTGAAGCATCTTCTTTTATTAACCATTGTTAGAAAAGCAAATTTTCAGCACACAGAGGGAAATTCCACATCAGACGTATTTAGGTATTAGCTTTTCTTTAAAGTTCTGGTAGAATTCTGAAACCATTCAGCCCTAGGCTTTTTTTAGTTGGGAGGCTTTTGATGACTGTTTCCATTTCCTTGCATCTTACAAGTCTATTTAAATTGTCCACCTTGTCTTAGTTTAATTTTTGTATGTGGTAACTATCCAGAAAATTGTCTATTTCTTTTACATGTTCCAAATTTGTGAAGTATAGATTAATTTTTTTCTCATTCTAAGAAGCATAAAATGGCATCCATAAAACTTTTAGTATTGGTGTTTAATAGAAAAATTATTTCCGGTAAAGCTAGCCGGGTGGCAGGAAGGAGCTCCCGCAACATTATATGTACCTTCATATGATATTGTTTATCTAATATTGAAACTATTTATGTGGTTCAATATCTTTGCTATTGAATAATATTCTATGAATTTTAGGAACCCAACTTTTTCTTTTATCTAATTTTGATTTCTTTACCTGTAATTTACAGATGTGAATTTGATGGATAATTTTAAGGGGTTAAATGTTGCTTGAGTTTACAACTTTTACATTGATATAAATAATCTCCAAAGATAATGTTTTTATCTTCATGTTCATATATCTTTCATTTTAAAATGGTGTTTGTTTGAACATCTGTGGAATGAGATATGAACTTGGAAAATATTTATTTCCCACTGAATAATACACCATCTTGTATACCTGTTACTCATTTGCCTCTTATCTTTTGATAAATGGCTACTCAAGATTTGTGGTCATTTTTAATACAACTATATTTTAAGTGACTTAGGTACTTATTGATTGGTGCTTTTCTGTTGCTGAGAAATAAACGCCTTTCCAAAAAGCATCTCATAGCAAAATGGAAGTTCATTTTCAATTCTAATCCCATGGAAATACATTTATACACTTATGGGAGGCATTGGAATTATTGCAGGAACAGGGAGCAGAGAGGCCACATTTTTATCTGCAAAAACAGCACAAATCTGTGGCAAACTGAGCGTGGGTTAGGTTATATATTCTGGAAGTCTTCCTCTAGTTGTGAGCTTCCTATAGTAAGACCATTTCCTGTAAATATCCCCAAACATCTCCACCTACTTTGTACCAATATTCAAATGTCCATTCCAATGGGGACATTTCTAACTTACGCCACCACACTGAGTTTCATGTTGTATGTATATATTCAAACCCATCCAATTATAAAAGTAAAATATGTAAAACTTCTTCCCAAGTTAAAAGTCACAAGAAAAAATATGCCAATGCATTTTTACTATAAGTGATGCTGAAGTATATTTTCCCCTTTATTATCTATGCTAAATTGTGTACATGGATTAGACTTCATTGGACAAAAAGACAATAAAAATGCTTCAGAAAGATAAACCAAATGTAGGAGGTTGTTGTCAGATATACTTGCCATGGTAAAACTCAGGTCAGTCTTCACTTTCCTGTATCATATGCACAAAGATTTTATGACATATAATCGTGAATAAAACAGATAACCTGTTCATGAGTAAACCATGAAATATTTCACAGAGCCTCAAAGTGATTGTAGGATGTGGCCATCCTTGGAAAATGCCCTACAGTCTTACATTTTCACTGAGAACTATGTAGTATTAAGGAAACTTCTAAACTCTTATGTTTATCAACTAAAAGAATAATGTACAGAAGAATATAAAGTAGGAAGTCAGTTATCAAAGAGATATATCCACAGAAAAACATCAATTCATACTAGTCTCTTTTCTTTCTTTTTTATATTGTAAAAAGAAAATAAACTATGTTTTTTTAATATTACATACCAATTCCAGTTCCCAATCACTCCCCTCCTTCTTTTCTTTCAACCTTCCTCCATATTCCACCCACCCCCATTCACTAGTCAGAGAGGTTAAGGCACATTGATTTGGGGAAGTTCCAAGGCCTTCCCTACTATATCTAGGCTAAGCAAAGTATCACTCCAAAGAGAATAATTTTCCAAAAAGTCAGTGCAAGCAGTAGGGATAAATCCTGCTGCTACAGCCAGAAGGCCCACAATCTGCCCAGCCATATAACTGTCATCCACATTAAGAGGGTCTAGTTTGGTCCTATACTGCTTCCTTCCATATCTGGCTGGAGTTGGTGAGCTCCCCTTAGCTCAGGTAAAATGTTTCAGTGGGTCTTGACATCATTGATCATATTCTTACTCTTTCCACTCTTCAACTGGAATTTGGTAGCTTAGCCCAGTGCTCAGCTACAGGTTTTTGCCTATGTTTCCATCAGTTTCTAGATGAATGTTCTATGGTGACATTTAAGATATTCATCAAGATCAGTTTGAACAACTTCTCCTATATTGCTTAGGGTATTAGTTGGGGTCAATCTTGTGGATTTCTGGGAAATTTCTGGGAATTTCTCTAGTGTCAGGTTTCTTTCTATCTCTATAATGGATGCCTCAATCAAGATATCTGTTTCCTTGTTCTCCTCTCTGTCCTTTCTCCATCTCAACTATCTCTTTCCCTCAAGTTTTCCTCCCTCACCACTTATCCCCTCTTCTTCCTCTTCCACCCTACATTCTTCCCTACTCTCATGCTCCAAAATTTTCAAGCAATCTTGTCTAGTTTCTCTTTCAAGGTGGATCTATCTATCATCTATCTATCTATCTATCTATCTATCTATCTATCTATCTATCTATCTATCTAATCTATCTATCTATCATCTTTGGGATTACCTTGTTACTTAGATTTCTTTTATATCCTTTGATTTGGAGCTCCTTTCCACTTATATGTAGCAGCGTAATTAAATGCAGGCAGATTGTAAAGAAATATATACAGCTTTAATGAAGAAATAAACTTACAGAACCGAGGTTCCCGCAGAGTACAGGAAGCAGGAAAAGGGCGTGTGGGCTCCTGCAAGCCCGATTTATAAGTAAACATTCGCCCAAGGCAAAACCGCCCCCTAAGGGGCTGGCTTAACCCTACATCTCCCCCTTTTGTCTAAATAAGACAGAACTAAACCAAATACAACTATAAACAATAATAACAAATGATAAATATAACAAACAATATTGAGAACAAAAGTTTTGCTAGACATTCTATCTCAAGGAGTCTAAATAATGTAGAGAGTAACTACAATTAAATAATCTTCAACTCTGTCAAAGATCTGAGAAGGAAATAAATATTACTTAACAAGTGAGAGATATCCAAAATGTGCAACAAATGACAGAGACAACTGAGACTACCTGGGCAATCATCCAAAGTCTCGTTTGCAATGTTGAGTCAACCAACTTTGGCTAAGGCCTAACATAACTGACATACCATTATCAAATGCAAGGAACTTTCTTAGAATTATCCTACCCTGTCTTGGCAAGATAAGACAATCCTATTTCATATCTTAGTCAGTAGTTGAGGTATGGGCTTTTCTTAACCCAAAGGCCAGTTCTGCCAAGAAGACAAGCTCCCAGTGGGGTGTCTTTGGTGCTCAACGTTCTCTTGGGAGTAGAGTGGCGTTGCCAGGAGTAATTGTGTCTTGTTGGCACAGAATTCTAGGTTAGATTAAAGGCCATTTTCTACAGCTCTTCGAAGAGGCTGAAGATTATACTATCTATACTAAATATAATCTCTATGTATCTAAAAGACCTGATTAACCTAAGAATAAATATGATAAACATATAATTCTCAATACCTATCTAACTTGAAGACTAAGAGAATAAACAACTGTGCAATATATGAAGACAATGATCTTCACCTGTAAACAATGTCATTACTTATCAAATGTAAACAATGTTATTACATAAATAATATCAGAGGTAGAAATGTACATTGTGATATGGTAGATATATCAATACAATATAAGCATACTCTTCTACAAAATTAGAGGTAGGAACACTCACGTTCAATATTCAATACAAGAAACAGTATCAATATAATTTTCTAAAAACAGTAAGTCACAAATACCAATCATCCCATCAAACCAGTTAATCCCCCCCCCCTTTTTTTAACCCACTCCCTAAGGGGCTGGCTTAACCCTACACTTGTAAGTGACGATATTAATTGCTCATTTTTCTGGGTCTTGTTTACTTCACTCAAGATGTTTATTATTGTTCCTTCCATTTGCCTGCAAATTTCAAGATGTCATTTTTTACTGCTGTATAGTACTCCATTGTGTAAGTGTACCACATTTTCTTTATCTATTCTATGGTTGAGGGATATCTAGATTATTTCCATGTTCTGACTATTACAAATAATGTTACTATGAACATAGTTGAACAAATGTCCTTGTACTATGATTGAATATCCTTTGGGAATATGCACAAGAGTATTATTGCTGGGTCCTGAGTTACGTTGATTCCCAATTTTCTGAGAAATTATCAAACTGATTTCTAGAGTAGTTGTAGAAGTTTGCATTCCTATCTGCAATGAAGGAGTGTTTCCCTTACTCAACATCCTCTCCATCATAAGCTTTCAATAGTGTTTTGATCTTAGGCATTCTGACTGGTGTAAGATAACATCTCAGAGTTGTTTTGATTTGAATTTCCCTGATGGCTAAGTATGTTGAACATTTTTTTAATTGTCTTTAAGTCATTTGATATTCTTTTGAAGAGAATATTGTTTAGATGTGTACCTCATTTTTCAGTTGGATTATTCGGTATTTTGATGTTTATTTTTCTTGAATTCCTTATATATTCTGGAGATCAGTTCTCCATGTGACATGGGTTTGTAAAGATATTTTCTAATTCAGTGGGCTATCTGTTTGTCTTATTGACTGTTTGCTTTTCAGAAACTTCTCAGTTTCAGGAGGTTTCGCTTATTTATATTTGCTTTCAGTGTCTGTGCTACAAGGATTATGTTTAGGAAGTATTTTCCTGTGCCCATGCATTAAAGGATACTTCGCACTTTCTCTTATATCAGGCTCAGTGTTGTTGGACCTTAATTCTTTCAGAATTGAGCTTTGTGCAAGGGGATAGATGTGGATCTATTTTTATTCTTCTACAAGTTGTCATTCATTTATTCCAACACGATTGGTTCAAGATGATTTCTTTTTGCCATATTATGACTTTAGCTTCTTAGTCAAATCTGGGTAAACAAATAGGCACTACAAAGACAAGTATAACCAACTGAATACAACAGATAGAAAAAGAATCTCAGATGCTGAAGATACTATAGAGGAAATAAACTTGTTGATCAAAGAAAACAGCAAACCCAACAAATTCTTAACACAAAAATCCAAGAAATCTGAGACACCATGAAAAGACCAAACCTAAGAAAAATAGGGGTAGAAGAAGGAGAAGAATTCCAGCCTAAAGGCCCAGAAATATATATTCAATGAAATTATAGAAGAAAACTTTCCCAACCTAAAAAAGGATATTCCTATGAAGGTACAAGAAGCATACAGAACACCAAATAGACTGGATCAAAAAAAAATCCCCTCACCATATAATAATCAAAACATACAGAATAAAGAAAGAATATTAAGAGCTGCAAAGGAAATAGGTCAAATAACATATAAAGGTAAATTATCAGAATTACACCTGACTTCTCAATGTTCTTGGATAGATATGCTGCAGACACTAAGAGACCATGGATACAAGCCAAGACTACTATACCCAGCAATGCTTGCATTCACCATAGATGAAAAAAATAAGATTTTCTAGGACAAAAGCACATTTAAAATATGTAGTTACAAACCAAGCTTACAGAAAGTACTAGAAGGAAAACCACAACCCAAGGAAGCCAACAATACCCATAATAACACAGACATCTGACAACACTCTACCAGCACAACTCAAAGATGGGAAACACACAAACACAACCACCAAAAAATAACCGGAGTTAACAATCACTGGTCATTAATATCACTTAATACCAATGGACTCAATTAATTGATAAAAAGGTAAAGGTTAAGAGAATGAATATGAAAACAGAATCCAACATTCTGCTGTTTACAAGAAACACCTCAACCTCAAAGACAGACACTACCTCAGAGTAAAGGGTTGGGAAAAGGAGATTGAGAAGCCACCTGAATGGTTGAACCCTCCACCATCCCCTTACCCTTTGCCCCTGATGCCTGATCCTGGTGCTAGCGCTGACGCTGGGAGGGCTGTGACAGGTACATGACGTCTGTGTGCTCAGAGTCCTGCACAGGGTGCCAGAGGACCAGATTTGACAGTGGCATTGCGCTGTGTATCTATGGGCCTCCAGTAAACCCACCCGACCTCCAACCCCTCCAGTATTGTCCATTTTCCTCTGGTGATCTGTATAACTGGGAAACTAACCCCCCTTCATTTTCAGAGAACCGTGCCAGCCTGACAGGATTGGTGGAGTCTTTGATATTTTCCCACCAACCCACCTGGGATGAATGTCAGCAGCTTTTACAGGTCCTCTTCACTACGGAAGAGAAAGAGAGGATCCTGTTGGAGGCCTGGAAAAATGTTCCCAAAGCTAATAGGGCACCAACCAATCTTCTGAATGAAATAGATTCCAGGTTTCCCCTTAACCACTTGATTGGGACTTCAATACGGCAGCAGGTAGGGAGCAGCTGATGGTCTATCATAGGACTCTCATGGCAGGTCTCAGAGAGGCCGCAAGACACCCCACTAATTTGGCCAAGGTAAGAGAGGTTTTTCAGGGGCCGTTGAACTGCCATTTGTGTTTCTTGAATGTTTAATGGAGTCTTACAGGCATTAAACTCCCTTTTACCCAACCTCTGAGGGTCAGCAAGCAGCTGTAGCTATGGCCTTCATAGGACAGTTAGCATCAGATATTAAGAAAAAGTTACAGTGGTTAGAACGGTTGCAGGATTATACCTTGCAGGATTTAGTTAAGGAACCAGAGAAAGTGTTTCATAAGCGAAAGAATGAGGAAGAGAAGCACTCAAGAGAGAGAAGTGGGAATCAGGGGAAAGAAAACTGGAGGGATAGTAGACAAGAGAGAAATTTGACTTGAATTTTGGCCAGTGTTAGGAGAGAATGGAAAGAAGGACCTAGACAGGGAACCTGGGCAACAGAAGATCAAAGATGAGTGAAGATAGACAGAGGCACCTCTTAGACAAAGACCAATGTACTTATTGAAAAGAAAAAGGACATTGGGCAAGAGAATGCCCAAAGAAGAAAGAAAGGGCCTCTAAATAAAAATAAGGTACTGGCCCTAGAAGAAGATGATTAGAAGGGACAGGGCTCGGACCCCCTCCCCGAGCCTAGGGTAACCCTGACTGTGGAGGGGACCCCTATGGATTTTCTAGTGGACACTGTGCTGAAACAACCATTGGGAAAGCTAAAGAATACAAAGACATAGTAATTGGAGCAACTGGACAGAAACAATATCTGTGGACCACCTTACAAACTGTAGATTTGGAGAGAAGACAAGTGATTCATTCCTTCCTGGTTATACCTGAGTGTCCCACACCTTTATTAGGAGGAGACTTGTTAACAAAGTTGAAGGCCCACATCAGGTTTACTCGAACCAGGCTGGAGGTGACACTGGAGACTCCCAACTCCATGATATTGGCCCTGAGAAGAAGAGTATCAACTACATGAGCTTGAATTCAGCAAAGACTGCTCATATGAAGGAATAGTTAGCGACATTTCCTAAGGCTTGGGCAGAGATGGGGGATATGGGAATGTCAGTGAGAGTTCCCCCAGTAGTAGTGGCACTAAAGACCAATACCTCCCACATAAAACTACAATGAGCCGAGAGGCTAGAGAAGAAATTAGACCTTATATCTAGAGGCTTATACAACAAGGTATTTTGGTGCCTTGCCAGTCTCCCTGGAACACTCCCTTGTTGCCTGCCAAAAAGCCTGGCACTAATGACTACAGACCAGTACAAGACTTAAGGGAAGTTAACAAGAGGGTCCATGAATACATCCGACTGTCCCCAACCCACACAACCTACTTAGCTTGCTCCCACCAGACAGGAAGTGGTAGACTGTTCTAGATCTAAAAGACACCTTCTTTTGCCTGAGGTTACATCATTCCAGCCAACCTATTTTTGCCTTTGAATGGAGAGACCCAGACACCTGACTGGTAGGTCAATTGATCTGGGCCAGACTACACCAAGGGTTCAAAAATTCTCCCACTCTTTTTGATGAGGCCGTCCACCAGGACCTGGCCATTTTCAGAGCTGAAAGCCTACAGGTAACCTTGCTCCAGTATGTTGACAATTTACTTTTGGCAGCAACTACTGAACTTGAGTACAGACAAGGAACTAAAAAATTACGAATGGAATTAGGTGAGTTGGGGTACAGAGCCTCAGCTAAAAAGGCTCAGCTGTGTCATACAGAGGTTACTTATTTGAGATATGCCCTCCGAAACTGGAGGCTGTGGCTAACGGAAGCCAGGAAAAAGATTGTAACTCAGATCCCACCTAAACTACACCAAGGCAAGTAAGAGAATTCTTGGGCACTGCTGGCTTCTCTAGGCTACAGATACCCAGGTTTACAACACTAACTGCCCCATTGTACTCCCTAACCAAAGAAGGGGTGTGTTTGTGTGGACACTGAATCACCAAAAAGCCTTTGAAGAAATTAAAAGGGCCCTACTAATGGCCCCAGCCTTAGCCTCTCATGACCTAACCCAACCTTTTACTCTCTATGTGGATGAGAGAGCAGGGGTTGCCAGAAGAGCCCATACTCACACTTTGGGACCTTTGAAAAGGCCAGTAGCTTACCTATCCAAAAAATTAGACACTGTTGCCAGTGGATGGTCTTCTTGCCTGAAAGCTATTGCTGCCGTAGCTCTGCTTGTCAAAGATACTGATAAGCTCACTCTGAGAAAACAGACAACTGTAGTGGCATCCCACGCTCTCGAAAGCATTATCTAGATTTGCCTGATATGGGTTGGATGAGTAGGGAAGGGAAGAAATAAGTCTTCTTTGATTAAAGAGACTAGATGGCTGATAAATATGAGTCTCCAAGCCATCATTTTCAAAAAAGCCTGATATTACTAGGGAATGCAAAGTTATACTTGTGAAGCAATGGGGGAAAGAAGCAAGAAGAAATAGACCTATTGGGATAAGAAACATTGAATTCCTTTGACAAATTAATGTCTTTTAATGATAATAAGACATATATAGAACATAAAATTAAGCTGTTATTAATCATCACATTTCTGAGTAGATGTCACTGAAGAAGGCATCAATCTGTCATGTTATCCAACAAGACAGTATTTTTCTTCCTCTTAGGAATTATCTGAAAAAAATTAATTTACTATTTCATCAGTACATATAACAAAATGCAAAATTTTAGGACCAAAAATTTTTCTTAAATTAACTATATCCTGAGGCATAAATTCAAATTCAAAAAGATTAAAGAAACTCCTTATATTCAACATGAATACAATTTAACAACCTGTAAAATTCTCAGCAAGCATACTTATGTTGCAGGAGGTCCTTCCTCTCCTCCAGCCAATAGCCGCTGAGATACCAGCCCATTGGGGCGTAGTCTCTCTCTTTAAAAAAGCGGCTACTTCCCTCCTTATTCTCTCTTTGCTTTCTGCTCGGTTTCCGGCAAGTAGACTCCTTCCTGATTGCGCAGAGGGCTGTTGTCTGGGATGGTGATCTGTAAGTTTTTTCCCCTTTAAATAAATACCACCCTATTAATCATAATTCCAAACTGGTGTGGGATTGTTTGTGACTTACGCCTTCAAACATATATATTTAACAAACACACAAAATCATAAAGTTTAAAATGCTTGTTACTCTATGTTAAATGGGTTAAAAAATCAACAATATATATTATATGTATACATTTTCAATATTTATTTATCAGTTGACATACACACACATATACATACATACATACACATATTGGAACTAAATGAAAAAAAACAACACAGCAAATATGTGAGAAACATATAAATCTTTGTTTCTGAGACAAACTTAAGCTGTAGAAGTAAGAAAAAATATCAAAGATAAGATATATAAATAGAGACTTGCCAAATCTAATAATATCTTATATATGCACAGTAATAAAAACAATACAGTACTGAAAGAAAAATCGAATCTTAGATCAGTGGAACAAAACCAAAGTCCCAATCACATATACATATAAATCCAGTCACCTATTAATTTAAAAAATGTTGAGAATAAGCTATAAAATGAAATCATTTTCAATAAATATTTCTGAGAAAACTGGATGATCACATGCAAAATTACTTTAGACAAATGTCTATCACCTTCAGTAAAATAGATTATTCCAAATACATTAATGGCATAAATGTAAAGCCTGAAACACTGAAATTTCATTACAAAAGCTTATGAAATACCACATATAATATAGGTGTAGGATATTATCTTATAAATGAGATTCAATTTTTTTTTTTTGATTTTTCGAGACAGGGTTTCTCCGTAGCTTTTGGTTCCTGTCCTGGAAGTAGCTCTTGTAGACCAGGCTGGCCTCAAACTCACAGAGATCTGCCTGCCTCTGCCTCCCGAGTGCTGGGATTAAAGGCGTGTGCCACCACCGCCCGGCGAGATTCAATTTACCTAGAAATTTTGGGTATCAGTTGACAAGAAAGATTTAATATAACTAAAATTTTCTACACAGCTAAAGAAACAATCTTACTTGGCAAAATAAAGCACACAAAATCTTAAAGATGATCCATATCCAGAATATTTAAAGAACTCAAAAATATTAACAAGTTAATGATAAATAAATTTCCAGTTCAAAAATAATACTTCAGAGACATGAACAAAGAATTCTCAAAAGAAGAAAAGATCTTACTAAGAAATATCTAAGATAAAAAAGGAAGGAAAGAAGGAAAAAATAAAGGTAAGAAGGATTGAAAGAAAGAAAAAATATTTATCATGTATAGCAACTAAATTAATGCAAATAAAGATTTGAGATTTCATCTTACCCCATTCAGAGTTGCAAAACTCAACAAAATAACCAACCACAAATGCTTGTGGCTTAGTCAGAAAAGGGGAACTATTTACTCTTGATTTTATTGCAAACTAATGTAGCCATTATGAAATAAGTGTGGAAATCTGTTAAGGACAAGCCTCAAGAGAAATACCAGTTGCCAGGGTAGGGGCATGGTAATATGGAAATATTAGTAAAGAATACAGAGATGCAAAAAAAATAATAATACAGAAACCATAGAATAATACTGGAGGGTATTCTACTGGTAACTGAAAATCCACCTGTGTTTATTTTTCTATGGCTTTTATACCAAATGTAAACAGGGAGGAAAAGTAACAAAATACTTTATTAACATGATACAAAGAATAATTCAAATAGTCAATAGTTTAATCATACTGAGAAATCAAATAATTAGCAATCTATTGTAGCAAAGCTGGTCTAGATAACACATCCTGAATGCCAATCGCCCATAATGATCTCATAGTTATGAAAGAAGGAGAAAACATAGAGTTGTATATCTTGACCACCTGTCAAGATGGCATGAACCTACCTGAATGAACTATTTTAATGTAAAAGAGTCAAGTAATCATATCCTGAGTTGGGATGTGTATCTATGCTTTTCAGTCATTTGATCAACCTCCAACTCTCTAACCATCAGACAAGGTGGAAATACGTCCACATTTTTGGTCCTCCACAATTCTTCTCTTTTTATTAATTTTAATAAAGCCTGTGCTTCTGCAAGAGGACGGATGGTTATGTCTGGTTTAGGTGAACACTTTTCCATATCCAAGACTTACCCATCTTTGGTATATGTATTTAATCATAAATGTCTATGTGTTAGGGGGCTGTGAGGAAAAATGATCAACCACATCAATGACTATTGACCTCTATAAACCAAGGTTTAAGAGAGAAAGCACCTCTAGTTTTGTGGCTCTGAGCCAATTTTTTGTCAGGAGAGTTCATCCGCAAATTAGATAATGTTTAGAGAAAATAAACATGCTCCTAATGGTCACAGTCTCCTAATTAAAGGAGAGAGGATCACCAATTTTGGGAATACTCTTTTCAGTTGGTATAGAGTATTTTCTGATAAATTTTTAGCTGTATCAAACTCTAAATTTCTTATAAAATATGTTAAAAGCAAACACTCATAGCAAATGTTAAACTTTTATTAACATCTTACAGTGAACTAAACAGTTACAAACATTAAAAGGTCAATATCATAATTCTAGAGTGGAAATTAAGAATAAACACATAGTATGTCACATTACAATTCTCTTAAATTCATTCTAATCAAAAAAGAAGAAAAACTTTCTTTGTCGGGTGAGAGTCCCAGTGTTTTGCTGATTTAAAGTAATGGTCCAGTATCTCAGCAGCAGCAAAAATCCTTATGCTACCCTCCTCATATTTGAAGGGGGTCTTCAGTCATTCTTTGTAACAAGTCCTTTTTCCCATGAGAGGAAATTGAGGTCTCAGCTCTGAGGTAAAATATTTCAACAGCAGATTGAATATCTTACTGTCAAAATGAGTTCTGTGTCCCAAAGAGTAAATTAATCAAATATTCTGTCTATATTTCTGGTTCAGCTCCAAGGTAAACAGGACTCACCAGGTCTGGAGGTCTATATAGCATGTCCATTAAGAGGCTGGAAACCACCAGTCATTATTGCAATCTTTCCTCCCTTGTCAAACTACAGCAACTGTTGTCAGTTAGAAACAATGGTTTAGGCATCCCTTTTTTCAGCCTGCATCATGGTGGCATGAGGAAATCAGGATCGCAGCTTCAGGAACCTCTTTCTACTTTTCCTATGGTGTCATTCGTGACTGCTCTATATGCAGTCATCTCATTAAGCTTTAATTTCTTCCTGTGAGAAAGCACAAACATATCCTCAGCCCTAAATTAATGCAGGGTTTGGTATTTTTCATAATCTAGTGCAATAATTTTTTTTTTATCTTTCCTTAGCAAAGGTCATCTTGGTGCCATCATGCCAAAGTCTTTCCATGAAAGATTGCTCATAGACATCCATAAAAGGTACATGATTTAAGGCATTATGTGACAATTCTTAATTCTCCTGGTTTTATTCTTTTAAGTTGTTTCCAAGAAGCCATTGGCACACCCAACAATTCCTTTTCACCACTAAGAACATGTGTAGATCTTCTATTCAAAGAGATATCTATAAAATTTGGCATAACATCCTTTAAGGATCTTTTGCTATAACTTTAGGAAAAATAATGGAATGTAGTTGTGTGAAATGCAATGGATCATCTGGGAAAATATTATTAATCTGGCTTTAAACTGAACAATTCAATTGCCCAAGAATCACTATTTTGAAATAAACAAACAATTCCTTGCTTAGTATAAGGAACATTGATATAGCCAAAATGTTTCCTAGATTCCATCCTGTTCTTCTGTGCTAAGCAAGCTACTGAATAAGGGTACAATACCTTAACTTATGAAAACAGAAAGGTTAAGCCATAGAAGCAGATGGTTTTGCCATAAAACTGCTATAGGATGAAGTTATGTAGGTAATATAATATGCTTCCAAGGCTGATAATAATTAATATAAAACATTTTTTGTTTCTGTATAGCATACTCTAACTGGATGAATACCTGTATGGTAGCTTCTGTAAGCTGTTTACTTGAATTTGGATCTCTACTCCAGTTAAAAATTTTACTTAGTTGTTCAAGGTCTCCTATTAGAAATTTTAACTAAGGTTTTAGCCATTGTACGTTTTATTAAAATTTTGTAGGCTATCTTTTTAATTTAATGTTTCAAGTCTGCTTAGCTGACAGGCAAAAGAGAAAGCATATTTAAAATGGTGCTGGCATAGCTGGATATCAACATATTGAAGAATGAAAGTAGATCCATAGCTATCACTATGCATAAAACTCAAGTCTAAATGAATCAAAGATCTTAACATAAAAACTCTGAACCTCAAAGAAGAGAAAGTGGAAGTACATTTGAATGTATTGGTACAGGAAACCACTTCCTAAATATAACCCAAGTAGCACAGAGACTGAGAGAAGAATTGTGAAATGGGATCTCTTGAACCTGAGATGATTCTGTAAAGCAAAAAACATGATCATATCAAGAAAAAAAATGGCAGCCTACAGAATATGAAAAGATCTTCACCAACCCCACATTAGACAGAGGGCTGATCTCCAATTTATATAAACAGCTCAAGAAATTGGTAATCAAAAGAACAAATAATCCAATAAATAAAGTGACCTAAAGAGAGAACTCTAAACAGAGGAATCTAAAATGGATGAAGGACACTTAAGGAAATGGTCAACATCTTTAGTCATCAGAGAAATGCAAATCAAAACAACTCAGAGATTTCATCTTAAACCTGTAGGAATGGCCAAGATCAAAAACACTGATGACAATTTATGTTGGAGAGGATGTGGGGTAAAGGGAACACTTCTCCTTTGCTGGTGGGAGTGAAAGTTGGTACAGCCATGTACGGTGATTTCTCGGAAAATTAGGAAACAAAACAACCTCATGATTCAGCAATACCACTTTTGGATATATACCCAAAGGATAGTAAATTGTACCACAAGGATATGTGCTCAACTATGTCCAAAGCAGCAATAATTTTCATAACTATAATTCAGAAACAACCTAAATACCCTTCTTTTACACAGATGATAAATGGGCTGAGAAAGAAATCAGAGAAACATCACCCTTCATAATAGTCACAAATAACATAAGATATCTTAGAGTAACTCAACCTAAACAAATGGGAGACCTATATGACAAAAACTTTAAATCCTTGAAGAAAGAAATTTAGAAGGACCAAGAAAATGGAAACATCTCCCATGTTCTTGGGTAGGTAGAATTAACATATTAAAAATGACAATCTTAATAAAAGCAATCTAGAGATTCAGTGAAATTTCATTCAAAAATCCATAAAAAATCTTCACAGACCTTGAAAGAACAATACTCAGCTTCATATAGAAAAACAAAATAAAACAAAAAAAAAAATCCCAGATATCCAGAACAATCCTGGATATAAAGGGCATTCTGAAGGCATCATAATCCCTGACTTCAAACTTTACTACAGAGCTACAGTACTAAAACAGCTTGGTGTTGGAATAAACCAGACAGAAGGAACAATAGAACTGAATTGAAGTCCCAGATATCTATCCACATACCTACAAACCTGAATTTTTGACAAAAAGGCAAAAAATATAAAATGGGAAAAGAAAGCATATTTATTTTGCTTATTTTCACAGACACTTGACGGGCCTTAAACTGCAATTCCCTGAGGCTGCCCTTTTTGCAGCTTGCCTGTCAGGTTAGGCTAGTAACTCAAGTTGGACTGCCCAGAGGGGAGCAAACCATGCCCCCCTCTGGCACCTGGATGTCCTGACTGGTTACTTAGGACCAGGTGGCTGAACCCTCACTGTCTGCTCTGCCTGGGCATATGTCATGCTTTTTACCTTTAACAGTCCTATTAAAGGCGAGTGTTTTAGGTGGCTGACAAATTTACAGGCACTCAGGTGTTTGCCATTATAGTGGCTCTGAGATTGCTATGTGAGACCACAAAATTAGTCAGCCAATTCTTACAATTCATGTTTTTTATTTTTAATTTTAAATCTTGGAATCATAAAATCAGGAGAATTTATGAATCCTCTCCTCTGTTAAAAGTCATAGATTTATCCATTATAGGTTCCTTGGCTCATGGATCCTTTAGCCTTTAGGCATTTCTATTGCCCTCCTCTGTGCACTGACTGTGGGAGGTATAGTCCTTTAATTTATTTTTGTCTCATGCCTTTCTTGGCTCCACGTCACAGAGTGGGTTAGACTCAGCTGGCTACAGCTCCTATGCATGGACTGCCATAATCTCAGTTATAATCTAGGCCATTGCTAGGCCAAACCCCACATTCCCTTTACTCTTACCACCTCATCAGTAGCAATAAACGCTGGGGCTCAGTGACCACAGCACTGAAGACAGCATGGGTGAAGGCAAGACTTTATTTTGTCCTCTCCAAGTCCTGGAGCTAACTGAAGGTGGCGGCAGACACACCTCCAGTGCAGGAACAGGTATGTAATATTTAAAAACTCCAAAAGTCTCTGCCTTTGTTTCTGCTCCACTTCATCTCCTCTAGTTATTAAAATATATCCAAGCAACTGTACCAATAATTTAATATATTTCCTTGTCCCATATTTACAAATTTTATAGTTTTATTCCTATTTTTTCCTTCCTTCCTCTTTCCTTTTTTATTATCTACTATTTATTTCTGAGCACTCATTACTTATTTCTCCATCTGTGGTGCAATTTTCTCATGTACTCCCCTATATTCCTGGTCACACTTCTGTGTGTTTTGGGGTTCACTGGTCAACCTTATGTTTTGGTGTCACATGTCGAGGACCATTCTCAACATAAATGGCTTTTGCCAGGGTAAGGGTGTGGGAATTTAGAAATATTACTAAAGAATATGAAGACTCATGAAAAATAATAGAACAGAAGCTATAGAATAATACAGGAGGGTATTCCAGTGATAACTAAAAATCCACCTGTGTTTATTTTCCCACAGCTTTTATACCCAATGTAAATGGGAAGAGAAGGTAACAAAAGACTTTATTAACATGATACAGAAGATAATTCAAACAGTCAATTGGTTTATCACTCTGAGTTATTAAATCATTAGTATTCTGTTGTCTAGGTAGGGAAGCTACTCTAGAACAGGTATCCTGAAGGCCACCCCTCCCCTGCTGACCTCACAGTTACAAAACAATTTCACCCATACCCAAAAAGACAATTATCATATTACTCACTCATAGGTGGTTTTTAAACAAAAAGCAAAGAAAACCGGCCTACAGATCACAATCCCAGAGAACCTAGTAACAATGAGGACCCCAAGAGAGACATACATGAATCTAATCCACTTGGAAAGTAGCAAAAGACAGGCTCTCCTGAGTAAATTGAGAGCATGGAGACCTTGGGATAGGGTTGAAGGGGAGGGGAGAGGAAAGGAGGAGAACAGAGAAAAATGCAAAGCTCAATAAAATAAATTTTAAAAAAACCTTCCTATAAAAAAATAAATAAAAATAATTTAAAAAATAAAAAAGGAACAGAAGTACATTTGCATATCCTGACTGCCTGTCAGGATGGCATGGGCCTACTTGAATAAGATATGTTAATTTTAAAAGAATCAAGTAATCACATCCTGAGTTTGGATGTGCAACCTCTAAGTCTTCAGCTGACAGAAAAGGTGGAAATGGGTTCACATTGTTGCGTCACCAGAGAACATCCAAAAAGTGAAAACAAAATATACATATCTATGCAACTCCTTGTCATCTTCCCAAGGATTCATCATCCTATGAAGTCAGAAATTTCTGTCTTGCCTGCTCCAATAGCCATTCAGTTCCAAAGAAACACAGAGAGGATATTATATCAACCTAAATTAACCCACAATTCTTGTCTATTTTTAGCCACATGATTTAGTACCTTTTCAAAATGAAATAGTCTCATCTTGCTTCCTCTGTATCTGGCTTGTGGTTGACTTTTCTCTTCCCAGAATTTTCCTAGTCTGGCCACCTTGCCTATACTTCCTGCCTTGCTACTGGTCAATCAGCATTTTATGAAACTACTATGAGTGACATATCCTAAGAGTATATAAGAGCTTTATCCTACAGCAAAATTCTACACAAGTACTTTTTCAGAAATATTTATTGCTGCTTTATTCATAATATCTATGAAATGGAAAAACATAAATATCCTTTAACTGATAAATGAATATAGAAAATGTACATTATACTATTGAATATTATTGTGCTATAAAGAAAACAATGAAACCATGAGCTTTATAAATAAATGAATGGAAATAAATAAAATGTAAATTAGACCCCAGGAAAAACATAGGTAGGATATTCTCTCTTGTTGGAAAGCTCTACTCTACAATATTCAGATGTGAGTATATATCCTTGAGTAACTACATAAACTTTTTAGTACAGGAAAAAGAGAGCATTGTCAGGAAGGGTACAGAGAGAATGATATAAATGACAATAAAAGAGTAAAAAGTATCTGACTGGAGAAAAGGGAAATATAAAGCAGGGCTTTATTTAGTAACTAGGGTGTAATAAACAAAAAAAATGGAGGAGGGAAAAATAATAACAAGGACTACTGAAAAACTCATAAGTTAACTATATTTTAAAAATTACCCTATATATATTATATACATATATATCTGTATATAAATATTTATACCTTATGTAAATGATGTTTTCTCATTTGAGTTCACAATACTTCCTCAGAAAAGCCTATGAGAAACTAACAACTACCCTAAACCAAGCAGCATTGCCCAAGAGACTCCAAAAACCAGCACGTTTTTGCTATTGCCCTTGGTTGCCTCCTAGAGATGAAAATTAAATCTTATCACTAAAGACTCCAGGCACTTTAGACATAGGACTGAGATGTCCCTGAGAAGAAACTGGCCTAAATGATGCCTCTCAGGGGACTAGCATTCAACGTTACAAAAGTTGCTTTATATATTTCCAATGTATATATTGTCTTCCAATATTTCTGTCCAACTATGTGGCCTTGTAACCGTGTAAACGAATGCAGACAGATTGTAAAAATATATACAGCTTTAATAGACTTACAGAACCACCATTCCTGCATGCTGCCAGCACACTCACCAGATTTATAGGTAAACAATAGCCCTAGGAGAACACGCCCCCTAAGGGGCAGGACTTATTCCTACATCTCCCCCTTGTGTCTAAATAAGACAGAACTAAATCAAATACAACTATATACAACAATAACTAATAATAAATATAACAAACAATATTGAGAAAAAAAGGTTTGCTAAACATCCTATCTCAAGGAGTCTAAATAATATAGAGAGTAACAACAATTATATAATCTTCAACTCTGTTAAAGATCTGAGAAGGGAATAAATATTACTTAACAAACGAGATATATCCAAAATGTGCAACAATTGACAGAGACAACTGACTACCTGGGCAATCACCCAAAGTCTCGTTTGGAATGTTGAGTCAACCAACTTTGGCTAAGGCCTAACATAACTGACATACCATTATTAAAGGCAAGGAACTTTTCAAAACTATCTTACCCTGTCTTGGCAGGCTATGACAGTCCTGTTTTATCCATTGATGCACGCTCTGTATCTCTGTCAGTGGTTGAGGTATGGCCATTTCTTTGCCCAAAGGCGAGTTCTGCCAAAAAGAAAGGATCCAGGTGGGATGTCTTTGGTGCTCAAAATTCTCTAGGGAATAGAGCGGTGTTGCCAGGAGGAATTGTGTCTGACTATCACGAAACTATGAATTAGATTAAAGGCCATTTTCTATAGCTCTTTGAAAAGGTTGAAGATTATCAATCTATACTGAGTATAATCTCTATATATCTAAAGAATCTGATTAGTCAAATTATAAATGACAAACTTAGATGACTATTAATCTATATAATTCTCAATATCTATCTGACTTTAAGACTAAGACAATAACTGTGTAACAAATGAGGATAATGACCTCCAGATATAAACACTGTACAAATATACATTGCAATATGGTAAATATATATCAATACACAAACATTATATAAGTATCTTAATCAGAGGTAGAAATGTACA